>NC_041390.1:435806297-435889444 GCF_002162155.2 Triticum dicoccoides
CCAAGTGGGGAGGGGGAATGGGCCAGGGGGAATGGGCCAGGGGTTTTCCCTTCCCCCCCCCTTTTTTTGTCTTTCCTTTTTCTTTTATTATTTCTCTTTTCTGTTTTTAGTTTACTTAAAATGCCAAAGCATTTTACCAAAATTAGTGCACCCCACCATAATTAGGTTAGCTATTTTAGACAACCCCCGAATATTTTTAGTCTTTGTTTTGAAACCTTTTATCTTTGCTTTTGTTTTGATTTTGAATTCGAACCGGTTTCAAACTAACGCGAGTTTATCCACAGTAACCGAGGTGACGTGGCAACATTAGTGGGGATTACTGTAGCATAATTACCCGGGCGTCACAATCTTCACATAACACTTTGACATCAATGTCTTCATACATTTTTAGGGGTCATCTCTGGTAGGAAAACCGAATCAATGAGGGACTTCTACCTGTGTTATCCTGCAATTCTCACAAACACATTAGTCCCTCAACTAGGTTTGTCGTCAATACTCCAAAACCAACTAGGGATGGCACTAGATGCACTTACATGGACCAAATCCATTTGGTGCATAGATTAAATTTGATGAAAATCACAAAGTGCTATCTTTTGTTAGCAGAAAACAGAATTGTGTGCGTGAGTGTGTTGTGTGTGTGCGTGGGAGGCAGGGATGGCTCACTGCCAAGTGGGGATGGCCCTGATTAGTTTAGGTTGATGAAATACTTAGTGGTCAGAGTAGTTAGGCTAATTAGTACTACTTAGGATAATTTCTAGCCTATATCATGTGGCCCCCTATGTTAATTTTAACCCCTCCATTTTAGTTTAGCCATCAATTAAATTATGTGCCAATGACATGTGGGCCACATCCCCCCTTTTTGACTAGTCATTTTGACTTGGTCAAATTTGGATTAGATTAAATAAAAATATTATAGAAAATCTTTAAATCTTTGATAATTTATAGAAAATAATCCGTAACTCGGATGAAAAAGTTTTCTACATAAAAGTTGCTCAGAAAAACGTGACGAACCCGAATATGCTACCCACATACCTGTCAAATGCCTCTAACTATCTGAACATGGAACATTCCCCTTCGGCCATCTGTTTGACACAGGTCCGGAACCGGGAAAACATTCCCGGTTGAATTCCCCCTTCACCTGTATCGTGTAGCCATACGTTAGGTCACACCCGACACAACATATTGCCATGTTATGCTTTGTGATGCTTTCTTTGCTTTATATTTATTGTTTCTTCCCCCTCTTCTCTCCGGTAGACCCCGAGACCGATGCCGCCCCTGTGATTGACTACGTCGACGACGACACTTCTTCCTTTTCAACAGATCTTCCAAGCAAGCAAACCCCCCTTGAGTATTCCGATATCGCCTATTTATTTCCCTCTCATGCTTGCATTAGAACTGCTACTTCTTTCTATATGATCCTACTCTGATGCATAGCATGTTGTTGTTACCTGCTTTTATACCTTACCTGCTTATCCTAAACTGCTTAGTATAAGTTGGTTAGAGATCCATTAGTGACCCCACCTTGTCCCAGTTGCCTCGCTTATGTTTGATGACTCGATCAACGAGATCGACGTCCAGGCCCCAACACCACACATTACACCCCTAGTTGTATGACTCTACAGAGTTACCATCGAGTGCCGAGGGTGGAAACTCTTACATCACTCCTGATGTGATTACCTTAGTGTAGTTATACGGTCGAGGTCATCGAGGGTGATTTCCTCCTTAACCACTTCTGTTATGGCTCTGTCATGCAACCCATCAAACATGAACCTCGAGGGTGGATCCTCTTACGTTCACCTTGATGACAACATCGAGTGGAATTCACCGGGGGTGATTCCTCGGGTTTTCCCTTGGTGTTAGACACACAGTTACTATGGTTACTATGACTTTGCACTGAGCATGTTACGAAAGACGGGTTGGCCCTGAGGGGTACCCGCGCGAGTTTAATAGCGAGTGATGTGGAGTCGGGTTGACCTGGAAGGTGCCCGCGAGATACTTATGAGGTGTGGCCGGACATTCTTAGCCCTTGCCGAAACTACTCGAGACGGGGCGACGGGGTCACATCGATCGTGAGTCTCTGCTCGTTACCCCGTGCTCCTAATCCACTACAGTTTGGATATTTGATCCGAGGGGCTCTGGCCTGATAGCACTAACCATCACGTGGGCATAGTATGGGTGTTCTGCATCATATACATCAGCCGAAGCTTAATAGACGTCAGCGACTGAGCGGCGCGCACCGGGTTGGACTGCGTAAGCTCCTGCCTTGTTGAAGGAGGTAGCTAGGTCTGCTCACCGGCCGCGTACGCAACGTGTAGGAGTTCCCGGGGAGATGGCCCATGACCCCTGGGGCATAGGTTTAGTCCGGCATGCTGACCTCTCTATTAAGCCTAGGTCGGGTTGCGGCGTATTGTTTGGCCGAGGCCGGGCATGACCCAGGAAAGTGTGTCTGGCCGGAGTTAATCGAGCGTGGTGGGTAAGTTGGTGCACCCCTGCAGGGAAGAAAACATCTATCGATAGCCTGTCCTACGGTAACGGACACTTGGAGTTGTATCGATCAGGATACAACTAGAACTAGATACTTGAGATGAGAAGTGGTTATGAGAAACGGTATGTGATGAGAAATGGATAGTATGGCTACGGGATTGCTTTCTTGCAGGGAGTTGAGAAAGAATATCTGGCCGAGGTTGATAACACTTCTACTACTTTACTTTATGCTACTCTACTCCCTCCTGTTGCTGCAAGATGTTGGTTTCCAGAAGATGCTAGTCTTCGATAGGCTAGGCTTTCCCCTTCCCTTCTGGCATTCTGCAGTTTAGTCCACAGATACAACCCATTCCTTTGATACAGATGCATACTTAGTTTAGATCTGATGTAAGTCTTGCGAGTACTTTGGATGAATACTCACGGTTGCTTTGATACTTCTTTTCCCCCATACCCGATTTTTGCGACCAGATGACGGATCCCAGGAGCCAGACGACGCCACTAATGACTACTACTACCCGGAGGATTCCTACTACTACGTGAAGACCGCAGACGACTAGGAGCAGTTAGGAGGCTCCCAGGCAGGAGGCCTTGCCTTTTCGATCATTGTTGCTTTTGTGCTAGCCCTCTTAAGGCAATCTTGTCTAACTTATGTCTGTACTCAGATATTGTTTCTTTCGCTGACTCTTGTGTATTCGAGCTTATGTATTCGAGCCCTCGAGGCCCATGGCTTGTAATATAAAGCTTGTATTATTTTAACATGTGTCTAGAGTTGTGTTGTGATATCTTCCCGTGAGTTCTTGATCTTGATCGTACACATTTGCATGTATGATTAGTGTACGATTGAATCGAGGGCGTCACAAGTTGGTATCAGAGCCGACTGCCTGTAGGATCCCCTTTCCAACTCCTTGGCCGAAGTTGACTCTAGAAACCGAAAACCGTTTTACTAACTTGGTTGTGTGTCTTACGGGCCCACGTCGCAATATGGGTGGTATTAGGAACTTTTATTCCTCGTCTATACTCTGGGACTCTAATCTCTCTTCTATTCGAGTTAAATAATTTAGCTAACTCTAACACTAGGTTCTCGTAACCGCTTCCTTCCGGAGAGCTCCTTCAACATAGATGATCGTCTGCTACATCAGAAGACTCTGAAGATACTTCTTGATGTATCACGAGACCCTGTGTCCACTGCCTTGTAGTTTTTAACCACCGGTAACCCTCGTGAATAACATCCTTGCCGCTTGTACCTTCATCCCCAGTTGCTCCTGTTGTTACAAGATACCCTAAAATACTTCTGATATTCCGAGAATCCTTTGTGCCTGCTACTTTGCAGCTCATTTTTTCGCATGAATACATGTTCGAATAATTCCTCACACTTATCGAGGATTTGTTCATTCCTTGTTATGCATGTGCTTCATAAAATACCCCGAAATGCTATTCGAATTTCCGAGAATCCTTTGCAGCCTATTGCTTTGGAAAGTCTTGTGTGCCTGCACTATGGTTAATTCTATATTTCTAGTAATCTCCGTTGACATCCTCTATCACTATCCTTTCCAGTTCCTTGATCCAATATGTTGCAATGCTCGCAATCCTCAATTAGATCCTAGCATTCACTCTTCCAGCTCAGACATCACTCCGAACTTGAGCTTGTTCTTGGCAAATCAAACCTTGAATGATTGTTGAGCTATGTGTTTTCAACTTGCTTATCTTTTGATTAGAGCATCTGCTTCTGATCCCCCGATTTGGAAATCATAATTCCTTTGTAATTAAGCTTTGAAATTATCTAGATATATCTATAATCCGATGCCTTTGCATTCATTCTTCCTCTGGTTGAGTACCGATAATCACATCAGATCCATTGTGGACTGCCAAATCCTTTGTTGGATTATTATCCGACAGTGGCCCTCACATTCTAAATTCTCGTGAGCTTTTCCCTTGTTACATAATGCCTTTGGTAAATTGTATCCTCTCCTTTTGTCAACCATGCTCTACCTTCGAGCTTGTGTTATTTACTCTTTATGTTTGTGGTATACGTTCCTAAGATGCCCCGATGGGTTGAACCTATGCCTTTTTCTAATCTGTGTGAACTCGGAAACTCCTACGGTCCATACTCTACTAGTGTTATGCCAGATAAAACTTCCAACGCTACAACTTCTTCGAAGACAATAAGTGAATGAAAGGTTAGGCATTGAAGAAGTGGGAGTCAGCCTTGAACTTTGTGTTCATGCCCATGGACACGATGTAGATCCTATCATGAAAGCTTCTTGTTATAATAACTAATTCCTTGATATAATATCATGTGGTATCTGTGAATTGATCCTTTATAGTTGTGGTTCCGACCATATTTCTCCCTGATACCATTTCTCAGACATGTTAGAGCACTTGTCTTTTGCAGATCAATGCATATCCGCAACCCCTATTTTTATCTTCTCTCGTGTATTACCCTTCGGTATCTCGAGAATAACAAGGAACTCTGTTGCTTCCTATGAGTCTTCATCTAGTATTACTTCTCACCGACTTCAGATTTTCCCCCGGGTTCTGAGTTATTAGTCACTCGAGAACACCGATAAGTGAATCGATTTTGCACTTCGATTCAATAACTCTAAGTAATGTTTGTTTGCTCACGAGTGTAATTGTCCTTCAAGTCATTCCTAGCCTGATCGGCTATATGATTATCGTGCTAAATTTTAACTGTGCTACCTGGTCCTTCTTCCCGGAGCACAATTTTTGACGATGAGCTAAGCCTACGTCGTTCTTCCTCGTCATATCATTTTTCCTTGAATAGCAAGCTTGATTTTGAGTTTGTATCATACCCGTGGTTCCAATAACCTTTCGCTTCATCATTCCTTTGACTTGATGTCATCGCCGATCGATTGCATTTTCATGAAACCTCTCGACAAATATATTGTGATCATCTCAACAATTCTGAGCTCTTCCAGGTTATCAATATAATTCATGATGAGAAATACCATCCTTGCCCCCTCGATGAATTATTGCTAAGCCCGTGGGCCCCATCCTCATCTTTTCCTTGCTGAAATTGTATGACTTATTTTATATGTTGTTTCCGATGGATCCTTTGTCTATCCGAAGTTTGACCATTCCCTGATGACCATGTCAACACTATCCCGAAGCATGTGTGTGGTACTCCGATCATAAACAAGAACATTGGGAGCACAATGCTAACTATACTTGATCAATTATCCAAACACTTTTGTATGGGTAAACCTCATAAATTCCTTGCCCCTCTGTCTAAACAGTTTAATACTTGGAGCCCTATCATGCTCTGCCTTTCCTTGGGAAAGTTGTACTATAATACTTGGGTATAAACAACTTTCCTTTCCACTGGACTGATTATCGTAATAATCACATTTTCCTTTCCATTGTGTTGTTTCACCTTTCTTGTATTAAACTTGTCTGAGCAGAGATAAATCCCTGCTTAAGTAAGCACCTCGGTGTACAAGTCTGTCAGTAAGACCCTGTTACTATTATTGATGACATTCCAGTAACCAATGATGGACGAGAACTTTGCCTATTGGTCCGCCTCGTCTTACGAGCAGGAAAATGGTTCTCTTCGTCCCACGCCCTTGGTACCAAACTTTGTTGCCAACATAACTGACAGGCTATCCTCTGACCTGCCTTGCTATCATGGCCGCTCATGATGTTAGCGCCTTCCTGCTTTTAACCCACATGTTGGTCCCATAACCCACAGTTCCACAAGATCGAAACCTGACTCTCTTGTACACCCTTGTTTCTAACGTTATTTCTCACGCTTGGCTTCATATGAAAATCCCGAGCCGCCTTCCGAGAGGCGATCTATTTTGGTATCAGACGCAATACTTATTCCATCGCTCTGAACCCCTTTCACCCCTTCTTTCAGGCAACAAACGATTGTCTACCAGGTTGAAGCTTCTTATTGCACCTCACCTTGATCTCGATGACTTTCTTGAATTTCAAATCGAGAGATACCTCTATGCCACGTTGAGGTACCTATCTTGTGTTGAGCTCCATCCTTCTGGAGTTTTACCCCCTTACTCCACCACTTGAATCTTAGGACGAGATTTCTTGTAGTAGGGAAGAATTGTGACGCCCGGATAATTAAGCTACAGTAAACCCCTGCTAATGGTGCCACATCATCACATTACTGTTGCTAATCCTTACTTTATCCAGATCACAATTCTAATTCTAATTCAAATTAGAGTCCAATATTCAAATTTCTCAAACATACAAAATAAATGTTCAAAGTGTGGAAAATATTCCATAACTAATTATGGTGGTGACCCAACACTTTTGAAAAGTATTTTAATCCTATTTTGCGAATATAACAGTGGATGAATATAATTATTAAATGCTTTTTAAATTATAAAAATACTAAACTATTTTATTTGAACCTCAAACTAAATGTGGCAGTGGTATATTTAATAGTACTAATTTGGAGTCTAGGTTTGTATTTTACAAAAGTTAGAATAAAACTAAATAGAAAACAGAAAATATTAAAAAAAGAAAAAAAAGCAAAGTAAATAAAAAGAGAAAGGCCCCTCACTGCCCCGGGCCTCGGTCCACCCCCACCTGAGCCAGCCCAACCACCCCCACCGGTCTCCTTCTCCTCTTGTTCCCGTGGTGCGGTCGCTACAAGGGCATGGTTGCCCCCCGACCGCCTCGCCGGCGACGCCGGAGAGTATAAGGACCGTCCCCGACGCCTCGAGCCCTTCCCCATCTTGCCCAAAATATCTCCACCCCACTCCCCTCTCTCCTCCTCCACCTATCCCCTCACCCAGATCCCCTTTCCCCTCCTTCCGAGCTCTGCCATGGACGCGACGCCGACACCGACATAGACGCGGCCACCACCGTCCCTGAGCCCCTCTGATGTGTCCACCTCCCCTACGACATCTACATGGGCGGGCTCGAGCTGGGCGTCCCTGCATCGAGCAGATCGACGCCATCCTCCTCCTCGAGCACCGCCGCCTTCTTCTTCAACTCCGTCGTCGTCATGTGCTTCGACCCCTCCCCGAGCATGCTCTTGCACAACTACAGGTCTGTTGAGGCCCCCGTCCAAACCCTCCCTCCTTCCCCCCCGTCCCGAATTCCTTAGGCCACCGCACCCGCTCGCACCAATTTCCGTCGACCCCGCAGTCGCCACGCCCGTGGCCGCGCCCCGGCGCCGGCCACGCATGCGTGCTCGTGCCCTGGCCTCACGCGCATTTTGACCGTGTGCGCCCTGCCGCGTCTCCCTTGCTGCTGCGCTCGCGCCTGGACCTCTGCTCCCCACGCCGTCTCGCGTTACCCGCGCCTCGTTGCCTTCCGACCGCTGCTACTCCCGCGAGCAACCGTTGCCGCTGGACAAATGCTACCTGCTGCTTTTGCTACTATGTGTGGACGCCCGCGTCATGCCCGCGAGCCTCTCTGGTCGCACGCCCCTACACGCCTCGCTCCCGCTCACCGCTCGCCTACTAACGCCGGAGCAGTCTGCCGTCGCCCGTGCGCAAGCACCGCCTTGGCCCCTGCCATGTACCTCGTTGTCGTGCCCGCAGCTGCGCGGGCTCCACTCGCTAGTTGTCGCCTGGCAGCGCCCGCCTTCGTAGTCTGCTGCTCTCCCGACGCCGTGCCCATTGCTCTAGGCCGCGCCCGGCCCTGCTTGCCATCCCGTGCGCGCCCCTGCGCCTTCCCGCACTGCTTCTGTTGAAGCTCTTGCTCGGCTGATGAGCTAATACTGTTACTGCTTACTCTACTGCTAGCTAGCTTTTCAATTTTTACATTGACTAACCACCTAGACAGCCCCTAATCTGTGGTTAAACAACTGGTAAAATGACTAAGTAAAATATGAGAAGGTAGTACACTTGACAAGGCTCAAATGTTTCCATTGGACCAAATCCATTTGGTGCATAGATTAAATTCGATGAAAATCGCAAAGTGTTATCTTTTGTTAGCAAAAAACAGAACTGTGTGCGTGAGTGTGTGTTGTGTGTGTGTGGGAGGCAGGGATGGCTCACTACCAAGTGGGGATGGCCCTGATTAGTTTAGGTTGATTAAATACTTAGTGGTCAGAGTAGTTAGACTAATTAGTACTACTTAGGATAATTGCTAGCCTATGTCATGTGGCCCCCTATGTTAATTTTAACCCCTCCATTTTAGTTTAGTGTCGGTGTCAAAACCGGCGGATCTCGGGTAGGGGGTCCCGAACTGTGCGTCTAGGCCGGATGGTTACAGGAGGCAAGGGACACGAAGTTTTACCCAGGTTCGGGCCCTCTCGATGGAGGTAAAACCCTATGTGTTGCTTGATTAATATTGATGATATGGGTAGTACAAGAGTAGATCTACCACGAGATTGAAGAGGCTAAACCCTAGAAGCTAGCCTATGGTATGATTGTTGTTGTGTATGTTGTCCTACGCACTAAAACCCTCCGGTTTATATAGACACCGGAGAGGGTTAGGGTTACACAAAGTCGGTTACAATGGTAGGAGATCTACATATCCGTATCGCCAAGCTTGCCTTCCACGCCAAGGAATGTCCCTTTTGGAAATGGGACGGAGTCTTCAATATTGTGTCTTCATAGTCCAGGAGTCCGACTGAAGTTATAGTCCGGCCATCCGGACACCCCCTAATCCAGGACTCCCTCAGTAGCCCCCGAACCAGGCTTCAATGACGATGAGTCCGGCGCGCAGATTGTCTTCGGCATTGCAAGGCGGGTTCTCCTCCAAATTCCGTGTACCTGTTGAATAAAGTCCGGTTTCTTGTAGATGTTGTGCTCCTTGGCTTCTACGCCCAATAATGGCCGCTTCCCACGTGTCAAACGAATATGAAAAGTCTGAGTGTTTTTACATTCACACCCCTAGCCGCGTAAATGAGCTGACCCATTTAAGGTGACGAGGATTTAGATCCAAACCACATCTTCCCCCCTTCGTGAGTGTTCATCAGAGCGCATCCGACAAAGATCCATTCCACCATGGCCAGCCGTTGCGAATCCTCCTCTCGCCCATCCAGCCCTCAGCCTGGATACTGGGAGAGATGCTCCATCCCGCATAGCGAGCTAGTGACGCTCCAAACCAAGGGATTTCTCCCCCCGACCTATATGGTCCCGGTTCGAGCCGGCCTTGCCATCTATAATGGCAGAGAGCAAGCGAAGAGTGCCCCTAATCCTCCAAAGGAGAGCGGGTGTGCCTCGTCCCTTATTTAATAAGGGGGCTCGGATTTCCAATCCATCCATTCCTTCGGGGGCTCCTGGAGTTCTATGGCCTCCAACTACACAATCTCACGCCTGCCTCCGTATTGCATATCGCGGGCTTCGTAGCCTCTGCGAGCTATTTCTGGGTATCGAGGCTCATTTCGGGCTATGGAAAAGGTTATTCTGCCATGTGCCCCGCTCTAAGGAGGGGTCAATGTATCAAGTGGGCGGAGCCGAAGTGTGGCGCATCGCCGGGACCGGATATTTGTCCGAACCCCAAAGAAGGCGTCCGAAGACTGGCCCTCGGAATGGTTTTATATAGAAGACGTCCCGCTGCCGGATCCTGTCCGGATCGGCCTCCCTGAATTCGAGAGTGCTCCCTTAAAGAAGCGCCTAAGCTGGCGTCCACGGAGCCCTCAGAGGGAAAGTGACAGGGGCATCATTTACCTGATGGGTCGAATAAGATTGTTAGCCCATTCCGGACTAACCATGATCGGGGTTATGGCCGAATGCATTATGCAGGGGGTGCAATCGCTTCAGTATAGAAGCCACCCCATGTGGGACTTCAACGGGGAGGACGACGCCACCCGCTACGGCCGTAAGGGGCCGGATTCAGCTGCCGCTCTACTAAAGATCTTGTCCACTTTGTATAAGGGAGAAGAGGAGGAATTTCTCCGCGTCAACCCACAGGGTGGATTCTCTATGCACAATCCCCCAAGCTGGGTAAGCAGTCGTATTTACTTGCCCATCCGTTTTGTATTCCCTTTGTTAAATATTCAGTCTGACGACTTCAACGCAGGAACTACGCCGGGCTGTTAAGGAAATAAGCAGCCCTCCTCCACAACCCGAGGACCTAGGACGGTCCCTCGACCCGGCCTCTCAAGAGGATCCGGACATATATGTGGAGCTGATTGATGGAGTGTTCCATCAACTGAGCAAGGACAACGCCTTGGTGGCCATTACGGCCGATTACCCAGGGCTAATCCCGGCCTCCCAGGTAACTGAGATCGAAGTCCTAGTACCCCGAATAGGTGTCCGCCCTCTCGTGTTTTCAGTTTCCTGATTACAACCGAACTTTGCAGGGGAGGTTTTTAAAGCGGAAGGCCAAACCTGTGGCGACAAGCCAACGAGGGGCCGCAGGGCCCCGTGGGCAGAAAAGAAGTGCAGTCCAGACCGAGGCGTCAGCACAAAGGTATGGCGCGCCCCCTTATCCCAGGTGTTATACCTTTGAGGCACATTGACACTCGTGCTTTCTTCAGGACAAAGAGACCTCGCCGGACTATATCCGGAGAGGCTGCCAATCGCGCCTCCACCAGCCAAGCTCCAAAGCCTGGCCCGGAGGCGGAGGCGAATGCAAGGCGCGCGCCAGACGCTCCTACGACGGAGGATGTGGACGGGTTGTCTGCCACCAACTCTGAGGTGGAGAGTGCCATGAACCACATGCGTCGCCGGACAATTCTTCGCGACGCTTGTTTCTCTCAAGGGGCGTTAGATGCCTTCAACTCGGGAGATGCGTACCTCCGTGCCGCTCAAAATGGTCTAGCCAGAGCCACGGAGCAATATGTAAAAGACATATGGGTAACAAAATTTTGGTAATTATATATATAGCCCCCGAGACTTGAAACAGTTAGAATAACTGATTTAAGGATCATTTGTTATGCAGGTTCTTACAGAAAAGAATTCCCTACTGTCCAAGGAGCTGGAAGAGTGCAAAGCCCAACTTGAGACCGCACTAGCCGCGGCAGGGGAGCCCAAGGAGACCCCCTCTGGTAATATACACTTCGAAAGATAAGTATTTTGCAAAGCACGACATGGGTGCGAATTTGACAAATGAAATTGCAGATGGCGCCGGATTGAATTCGGAAAGGCAACACCTCCTATGCCAGCTAAAGGCTGGTGAGAAGGTGCTGACAAAGGTGAGGCGGGAGAAGAATGATCTCCAAGATGCCAACACAAAGCTGGGCGTCAAGCTGAAAGATGTTCGTGCTCAGCTGTCAGACTCCGTGATGGAGAATCAGCGGCTTCGGCGCGGCATATTTAGTAAGTGCTTGAATGAACCTTTGAAAGAAAGTTCGGCGGGGAAGTCGACTAACAGAGCAATGTCTATAGGTGTGCTAACAGGTCGTCCTGGAGAGGAGATGCCCGGTTCTACGGGTGACCTTCTTCCCGAGCTCTCGCAACTACTCCATCGAGTTCGGCAAGCGATGCAAGGCGTCGCCCAGGCCCTGTGGCCATCCGTCTCCATGCCCGAAGGTCTTGGAGAGCTTGCGGAGAAGCTAAAGGGAGCACGGCGACGCTTCCGATTGTGGAAGATATCGGCCTGTCGTCAAGGCGCTAGGGAGGCCTGGGCCATGGTGAAGACGCGGTATGCAAAGGCCGACTCCAACCACATGGCCGAGGTCGGTCCTGTAGGGCCCGATGGGAAGGAGATCCCTGTAAGCTTAGTATATGGCCAAGTAGAGTTGGCCGCAAAGTATTCCCAGCAGGACTGTAAATTAGACAGCATGTTAGATGGTATTGAAGAGGAATACAATCAGTCAAAATGACTATGTAATTAAATTGACATTTATAATGCCTTCTAGCCGGATTGTAGATCATTTGTCATGGCCGACCTTTTCGCTTCAGCCTCGGGACCTGACAGTCCGGAGTGTGTCCGAATTCCCATGCGGTTATATAGGAACCGGGGAATGCATGGAGACCAGGCATAGAGGTCATTAGTGCGTGAACAGACAAGTGCCCGACTAGTTATGTTATATTACATGGTTAGTAAGAAACATCTTCCAGGGAGAATAGTTCCGTTAGGGGTTCCTTTCCCTGGGAGGCATGCCCTAAGGTGCATGTCCATGCTGCGAAAAGAAACGCAGGAAAAACATCTGGGGGCATGTAGATAAAAATGAAAAAAGATCATGTTCAGTTCATCGACTGAATATTCCCTTAAGAATGCTAGCTTTCGGCTTCACCCAGTCTGAGGTACACGTCCGGCTGACCCGGTAGTAACAATCGCAGAGGTGCTCCCTTTACCACCTAGCCGAACCATCGGGAACGTAGGGGTAAGCACAGGAGCCAGGAAACCCAGCTTGGCCAAAACTTAAGTCATATCGATGCATATAATGGTGAATAAAAGGTACATGCGGAAGTGTGACACATGTGATGGGCATGAAGCCCGTATGAATAAGCTTCTGTTTAAAGAAGCCCTCAGGTTTAATGAGCGCGGATAGCGCGTCACCTTGTGAGCCTTTAAAGGCTATAAGAGAGAGAAAAGAAGAAGAGAAATGTAAGACAGAAAATATATGAAAAATGGACAGAGGAAGGAGACGAACACAGAGTCCGGTGCTAGGCATAGAATCTTCGGAGACGGGCTGCGTTCCATGGGTTCGGCTCGAGTCGGTTATCCGATGCATCCCGCAGGCAGTACGCTCCACCAGTCAGTACTTGGTCAATTATGAAGGGACCTTCCCACTTGGGCTTGAGTTTGTCCTTTTTCTTGTCCGGTAGTCGTAGAACTAATTCGCCAACGTTGTAATTTTTGGCCCATACTTCTCTTCTTTGGTATCTTCGAGCCTGCTGTTGATAGAATGCGGAACGGGCTTTTGCCATGTCACGCTCCTCCTCCAATGCGTCCAAGCTGTCCTGCCGATCGAGCTCGGCTTCTCTTTCTTCGTACATGCGCACTCATGGTGAGTCATGAATTATGTCGCAAGGCAAAACTGCCTCTACGCCGTACACCATAAAGAATGGTGTGTATCCGGTGGTATGATTCGGCGTGGTCCGCAGCCCCCAGAGTACGGAGTCGAGCTCCTCTACCCAGTGCGTGTTAGATTCCTTGAGGGACCGCACTAATCTGGGTTTGATGCCGCTCATGATAAGACCATTTGCACGTTCGACCTGGCCGTTAGTTTGTGGGTGGTAGACGGAAGCATAATCGAGCTTGATGCCCATGTTTTTGCACCAGAGTTTTACCTCGTCGGCCGTGAAGTTCATGCCATTATCAGTGATGATGTTGTGGGGGACGCCGTAACAGTGTACAACCCCGGATATAAAGTCTATCACCGGTCCGGATTCGGCCGTCTTAACAGGCTTGGCTTCTATCCATTTGGTGAACTTATCCACCATGACCAGTAAGTATTTTTGCTTGTGGGTTCCGCCTTTAAGGGGTCCAACCATGTCAAGCCCCCAGACCGTGAAGGGCCAAGTAATGGGGATAGTTT
The DNA here is from genome assembly GCF_002162155.2 of Triticum dicoccoides. Lineage (NCBI taxonomy): Eukaryota > Viridiplantae > Streptophyta > Magnoliopsida > Poales > Poaceae > Triticum > Triticum dicoccoides. Next base: position 435,820,147 of record NC_041390.1, read on the forward strand.
GGAGGGCGGTGGGTGGCATGTGGCTTTGGTTTGCAAAGAGCTGGCAACCGGTGCATCGTTGGACTAAGTCCTGATCGTCTGCCCGGGCCGTCGGCCAATAAAAGCCTGTACGGAAGGCCTTGCTTACAAGGTACCGAGCTGCAGCGTGATGACCTCCAAGTCCGGCATGAATTTCAGCCAAGAGGTTCCGCCCCTCCTCTTCGGAGATGCACCTTTGAAGGACTCCGGTAGTTCTTTTCTTATAAAGTTCTCCCTCGTGGACTCTGTAGGCTTTGGATCGCCGCACTATTCAGCGTGCCTCATTTTGGTCCTCGGGGAGTTCCTGCCTAGTAAGGTAGGCGAGGAATGGTTCTGTCCACGGGGAGATGACGACCATTATTACGTGGGCTGAAGGTGTTATTTCATTGGCAGAGCCTCCGATTGTGTCAGGATGTTCGGTGTCGGGCAGTGCGGCTGGGTCCGGGCTGTTATTGTTCGGCTCCCCTTCCCATACTACGGATGGCTTGAACAGCCTTTCCAAGAAGATGTTGGGGGGGGACTACATCGTGTTTTGCGCCGATGCGTGCCAGGACATCTGCCACCTGATTATTTTCCCGGGCTATATGGTGAAATTCAAGCCCCTCGAACCGAGCTGACATTTTTAGGACGGCATTGCGGTAAGCTGACATTTTTGGATCCTTGGCATCGAAGTCTCCATTTATTTGGGATATTGCGAGGTTCGAGTCCCCGCGCACCTCTAGGCGTTGAATGCCCATGGATACTGCCATCCGGAGACCATGTAAAAGGGCCTCATATTCGGCTGCATTGTTGGAGTCCGTGTACATAATCTGGAGTACGTATTGAACTATGTCTCCTGTGGGGGACGTCAAAACAACGCCGGCCCCTAGTCCGACCAACATCTTGGAGCCGTCGAAATGCATGATCCAATTTGAATATGTGTCTTACTCTTTAGGGAATTCGGCCTCCGTCCATTCCGCGACGAAGTCGGCCAAGACTTGCCACTTGATGGCTCGCCGTGGCTTATAAGTTATGTCAAACGGCAGGAGCTCAATGGCCCATTTTGCAATCCGGCCCGTTGCGTCACGGTTGTTTATAATATCGTTAAGTGGAACTTCCGAGGCTACTGTTATTGAACACTCTTGAAAGTAGTGTCGTATCTTCCGGGATGCCATGAATACCGCGTACGCAATCTTTTGATAATGCGGGTACCGTGATTTGTAGGGAGTGAGGACAGTGGACACATAATAGACCGGCTTTTGAAGGGGGAATTTATGTTCGGCCGCTTCTCGTTCGACGACGAGCACTGCGCTTACAACCTGATGTGTTGCTGCAATGTATAATAGCATTCATTCGCCAATGTTTGGCGCGGCCAGGACTGGGTTTGTTGTCAGTATGGCTTTTATTTCGTCGAGTCCGGCTATGGCTGCATCCGTCCATTTGAAGTGTTCGGTGCGCCGAAGGAGGCGGTAAACGGGTAGGGCCTTTTCTCCCAAGCGGGAGATAAAGCGGCTTAGAGCCGCCACGCATCCGGTTAACTTTTGTATTTGTTTGAGGTCCTTTGGGATATCCAGTTGCGACAGAGCTTGGATCTTGGTTGGATTTGCTTCAATTCCTCTACCGGATACAATGAAGCCCAAGAGCTTTCCGGCTGGAACGCCGAAAACGCATTTTTCCGGGTTGAGCTTGATGTCGTATGTTCGGAGGTTATCAAATGTGAGACTCAAATCGTCTACTAGAGATTCAACGTGTCTTGTTTTGACGACCACATCATCTACATATGCCTCCACTGTTTTGCCGATATGGCTTGCCAGACATGTCTGAATCATGCGCTGATATGTTGCGCCGGCGTTTTTGAGCCCGAAGGGCATCGTGTTGAAGCAGAATGGGTCGTATGGTGTGATAAATGCCGTTGCGGCTTGGTCCGGTTCTGCCATCTTGATTTGATGGTAGCCAGAATATGCGTCGAGGAAACACAACGAATCGTGTCATGCGGTAGCGTCGATAATTTGATCGATGCGGGGGAGGGGGAAGGGATCCTTTGGGCAAGCCTTGTTAAGGTCTTTAAAATCAACACACAGGCGCCAGGATTTGTCCTTCTTTGGTACCATCACCAGGTTTGCTAGCCAGTCCGGATGTTTTATATCTCTGATGAATCCGGCTTCCAATAGCTTTGCTAGCTCCTCTCCCATGGCCTATCTCTTAGGTTCGGAAAAACGCCGAAGAGCCTGTTTGACAGGTTTGAATCCTGTTTGGATATTTGAGCTGTGCTCGGCCACCCTGCGTGGGATTCCTGGCATATCTGAAGGGTGCTAGGTGAAAATGTCCTAGTTCTCTCGTAGGAACTCTCGTAGTGCGGCGTCTACATCAGGGTTTAACTGTGCCCCGATGGAAGCTGTTTTATTGGGGTCCGTTGGATGGACTTGGAATTTGACTATTTCGTCCGCCGGTTTAAAGGAGGTGGACTTGCATGTTTTGTCGAGTACCACATCGTCCCTATTCACGGTAGAGCGCAGCGTAGTCAGTTCCTCAGCCGCTAGGGCTTCGGATAGTGCCTCGAGGGCCAGTGCGACTGTCTTGTTTTCGGCGCGGAGTGCTATGTCCGGATCACTAGCGAGAGTGATGATCCCGTTAGGCCCGGGCATCTTGAGCTTCATGTACCCGTAATGGGGTATTGCTTGGAAGATTGTAAACGCTTCCCTCCCTAGCAGAGCATGATAACCGTTGCTGAACGGAGCCACATGGAACGTGACCTCTTCGGACCTGTAATTATCCGGCGTGCCGAACACCACATCTAGTGTGATTTTTCCTGTACAGCGTGCTTCCCGACTGGGGATTATTCCTCTAAAGGTTGTGCTGCTTCGCTCAATGCGGTTCTAGTCTATTTCCATTTTTTGAAGGGTTTCCTCATAAATGAGGTTCAATCCGCTGCCGCCGTCCATGAGTACCTTGGTAAGACGAAAGCCGTCCACTATTGGACTGACGACCAATGCGGCTGGTGCTCGGGCTGTTCGGAATTTAGGTTCATCACTGGCGTTAAAGGTAATAGCCGTGTCACTCCATGGGTTTATTGTTGCTACTTGGTAGACTTCGGCAAGGCTGCGGAGTGTCCTTTTTCGCATATTATTTGATGCGAAAGTCTCGAAGACTGTTAATACCGTATTGGTGTCTCTGGGGTGGCTTACTGTGGCCTCCGGAATTAGGAGATTTTTGCCAATTTTGGCCACCTGCCGGAGTATCCGACATGCTCTGAGGCTGGGAGTTGGTGTGGCGTCCTCTGTACTGTGAATTTTACAGGGTCCATTGAACCATCCTTCCAGTACGGTTCCATGCCCTGTAGAGGGTTTTTGCTTTTTAGTGCTTGACCCGAGTGTCTGGTGATGATGCACCCTTTTATTTCGGACTGGGTTTGTATTCAGGGTTGGATTGTCCCAAAATTTGATTTCGGTTTTCCAGGCGCTTTCCATCGCACAATACTTTTGTACAATGGACACCAAGTCAGCGAAGTGTGTAATATCACGGCGACTTATGGCGTTGAGTATTCCCTTGTTCGTGCAATTATTGCAAAAGATTGAGATTGCGTCTTCCTCGCGGTAGTCCCTTAGCCTGTTCTTAACCAGGAGGAATCTGGCCCAGTAATGATGTACTGTTTCATCGGGCTCTTGCCTGATTTTGGATAGATCGCTTATGTTGGGGTGGGTGGGTGGAATTAAATCCGAAGCCTCACCCCATCTGAGGCTCAGAGGCCGAGGAATTTCCGAACTCGAAAATTTGTATTCCTGGATGTTGTCCAATGAATCCAGCCCGTCGCCTGACTCTAAGTTCAGGTCTTGAGTGATATCCTCCCCTCCACGGGTATCCGGCTTGGAGGGATCGGGAATCCGGACGTAGCGAGTCCTTAAGATAGATGAAGGGTCGCCGCACTGTCCCTCTACCACGGGAACGTGATGGGTGACTTGGGAGAGTTAATCTCTCTCAGATCGAGTTTAGGCCCAATCTGGTCGTAATCCGTAGCGACTCCCAGGGCGGCGAAGCGATCCAAGAGCTCGTTTATGGAGGAGAGCTCCATTGGATCTAATTGCTCGGCGAGTTCCGAGCGGACATGAAGATTGTTTTCGATGGCTCGAGAAGTCATCGTCGGCGCAGAAGCTGAACAGGCGGTCATAAGAAAACCACCTAGCCAGAGGGTTTGGCCGACAGCCAAAGCTCCCTTAGCAACGGTGTCGTCTTTAAAGACGGGGCGAGGCATCCTTCCTGATGGCGACGACACAGAGGAACTCTCAATGAAAGCACCAATGTCGGTGTCAAAACCGGCGGATCTCGGGTAGGGGGTCCCGAACTGTGCGTCTAGGCCGGATGGTAACAGGAGGCAAGGGACACGAAGTTTTACCCAAGTTCGGGCCCTCTCGATGGAGGTAAAACCCTACGTCCTGCTTGATTAATATTGATGATATGGGTAGTACAAGAGTAGATCTACCACGAGATCGAAGAGGCTAAACCCTAGAAGCTAGCCTATGGTATGATTGTTGTTGTGTATGTTGTCCTACGGACTAAAACCCTCCGGTTTATATAGACACCGGAGAGGGTTAGGGTTACACAAAGTCGGTTACAATGGTAGGAGATCTGCATATCCGTATCGCCAAGCTTGCCTTCCACGCCAAGGAAAGTCCCTTCCGGACATGGGACGGAGTCTTCAATCTTGTGTCTTCATAGTCCAGGAGTCCGGCTGAAGGTATAGTCCGGCCATCCGAACACCCCCTAATCCAGGACTCCCTCATTTAGCCATCAATTAAATTATGTGCCAATGACATGTGGGCCACATCACCCCTTTTTGAATAGTCATTTTGACTTGCTCAAATTTGGATTATATTAAATAAAAATATTCCAGAAAATCTTTAAATCTTTGATAATTTATAGAAAATAATCCATAACTCGGATGAAAAAGTTTTCTACATAAAAGTTGCTCAGAAAAACGTGACGAACCCGAATACTCTACCCACATACCTGTCAGATGCCTCTAACTATCTGAACATGGAACATTCCCCTTCGGTCATCTATTTGACACAGGTCCGGAACCGGGAAAACATTCCCGGTTGAATTCCCCCTTCACCTGTATCGTCTAGCCATGTAGCGACCAGACCTCAAACAGTCTGATCTCTGTGCTCCGGTGTCATCCCTGGATCAGTAATGCTGACACCACACAGTACTCGAAGGATTTATAGCAGAGTAGCCATCACACACTTATTACATCGAGTGTCTCAAAAGAGAACTTATTACAATAAATATGGCTTAAGGCCAACTAATAACGATAACAGCGGAAGGCTTGGAAGATAAGTGAGTCCATCAACTCCAACGGCATCACTGAGTATAGAACCACGACCTAAAACTCCTCAACCGTCGTCTGAAAAGTCTGCAACATTAACATTGCAGCCCGAAACGGGTCAGCACATGGAATATGCTGGCAAGGTAACACATAGAGAGTAATGGAAATGCAACAACTATACTATATGCATATTTGGCTGGTGGAAAGCTCTATGGTTACAGTTTTTGCGTAAAGCCAATTTTTCCTTACTTCAAAGGAATAAAATTAATTACTATCATGGTGGTTTTTAAACATTGAGAATGGTTGACAGCATTCTCAATCCCAATTAAGTAACATCATTAAAACCCAACAATATTAATTTAGGGTAACATGTCGAGATTCACATGATAATCCAGGTACCAGATACTCAAGATGTCCATAATCGGGGACACGGCTAACCATGATTAGTTTGTTACACTCTGCAGAGGTTTGCGCACTTTTCCCCACAAGACTCGATCGCCTCCGTTGGATTTCTCGCACTACATGCTGTTTGAGAAACGGATGACCGAGACACAGTCTTTCAGAAGCGCTTGCACCTTACGACGGATAGACCGGTACACCTACTTTCCCCTACATCTGCTAGTCTACCCTGTAAGAGTTCGCACAACTTAGTCAACTATGCCAGAGCCCATAATGGCTTGTGGCTGCACACGGAAGTTTCTAGTATGAATAATCTCATGATCCCTTTGAGTCTGGGTGGCGGTCCAAAAGAAAACAGGCAAGTCCTGGAAACCCCAGGTGCCTCAATCCACCCAGATGTGTGTTAGGTTGCCACCTTAGATAAACCCTTAATTTAACAATCTCACCTCTGTCATGGATTTCACTCACCCAATCCACGTCTACTAGCATAGCATGGCATAATAAGCAAACGTAGAAGTAACTCCCAAAGGTTTGATAATAAACAGGTAATAGGTACTACCTCATCTACTTCCCATCCCACAATTTAATTAGATCCTAATCATGCAGTGTGTGAAGATTGATCTAATGCAATAAAACTGGGTTGTAGAAAAAGGTATGATCAAAGTGTTACTTGCCTTGCTGATGATCCGCGTAACCTAGAGATTCGAAGTAACAGGCGGCGCACTCCGGGTATTCTATCGCAGACAAACAACAAGCATACAATAAGTACTCATCTAATGCACAGGTAAAACTCAAATAGAAGATCTAACCAGAAAGTTCAACTTAAGAACCCTGGTTTGCAAAAAGAATCAAATCGAACGAAGCAAAAGAAATCAAACGGCGAAAGAAAACAACTTCGTTCTAGTAATCTGGATCTAGGGAAAATTTTACAGTATCAAAAACTTGTTTAAGTTGATTATTTGGAAAGAGGGTTGCGAGACGAAACTCGAGACGCTTGAATCGCCTGATTCCGATAAACGAGCGAAAAGTTATACTAAAACGAAAATCGGATCAGAAAATAACTGCGGAAAATCCGATGAAAAAGAAAAACGACGAACAGATTTTTTTTAAACAGCACGGAAAACGGGGCGGCGGCGAACCTCGGGCGGCGCGCTGCTCCAGCGAGTCGGCGGCGGCGGGCGGCGGCGGCTAGGGCGGCTGGGGCGCACTAGGGTTTCGGTGGTGGCTGGGCTCTCTCTCGGCTCGGGCCTCGGGCGGCTTATAAAGCCCCCGGCCAGCGGTGTCCTGGCCGAGTACGGCCCAAAGTCAGTTCCGCGTTTTTTTAAAATAATTCCGCTGGGAAAAACAAATACTAAATGGACTCCAAAAATCACGAAATAAATTTTGCCGGGTTTCTAAAATCAAGCCCGATAAAGTGAACATTTATCTGGGCCCAAACTACAACTTTGAAAAACGCGCATTTTTCCTAAATTGAAATAAAAATACCGAAGAACTTCGAAATAAATCTTATTTGATTTTTTTATTAAATCCTCAATATTTCTATATTTTGGGAAAGTCATTTTATTCCCTCTCTCATATTTTTGCAATAGAAATAATTGATGATAAAATAAATAAAATCAAATGATCCTGTTTACATAATTTGAGAAAACTCAAATATGTAAATAACGAAATCCCCAACTCTCTCCATGGGTCCTTGAGTTGCTTAGGATTTTCTAGGATCAAAACCAAAAGCACAATAAAATATGATATGCATGATGATCTAATGTATAACATTCCAAATTGAAAATTTGGGATGTTACAAACCTACCCCCCTTAAGATGAATCTCGCCCTCGAGATTCGGGTTGGCTAGAAAGTAGGTGTGGGTGGTCTTTGAGCAAATCTTCCTCTCGCTCCCAGGTGGCTTCATCCTCTGTGTGGTGGCTCCACTGAACTTTGCAAAACTTGATAACTTTGCTGCGAGTAACTCGGCTGGCAAACTCAAGAATCTTGACTGGTTTCTCCTCATAGGTCAAATTGTTATCCAACTGAATTGCTTCTAATGGCACTGTGTCTCTCAAAGGTATGTCAGTCATCTCTGCGTGACACTTCTTCAACTGAGAAACGTGAAACACATCATGAACTCCTGTTAATCCTTCTGGAAATTCCAACTTGTAAGCCACTTCTCCCATACGCTCCAAAACTCGATATGGTCCTACAAATCGTGGCGCTAACTTCCCTTTAACTCCAAAGCGCTTAATCCCTCGAAGTGGGGATACTCGAAGATAAGCTCTATCTCCGACTTGGTAAACTGTCTCCTTGCGTTTAGAATCTGCGTAGCTCTTCTGCCTGGACTGGGCTACCTTGAGCCTATCGCGAATCAACTTCACCTTCTGTTCAGACTCCTTAATCAGATCTAGTCCAAACAACTGGCGGTCTCCAACTTCGTCCCGTGACAACGGTGTCCTGCACCTCCTTCCGTACAAAGCTTCGAAAGGGGCCATCTTCAAACTGGTCTGATAGCTATTATTGTAAGAAAACTCCACATATGGCAAATTATCGTCCCAACTAGATCCATAATCTAGCGCACAAGCTCTCAGCATATCCTCCAAAATCTGATTGACTCTCTCGGTCTGTCCATCCGTCTGCGGGTGAAAAGCTATACTAAATTCTAGCCTAGTACCCAAACTCTCATGCAACTGCTTCTAGAACTTTGAGGTAAACTGGGTTCCTCTATCTGATATGATGCTCCTCGGAACTCCATGCAAACATACGATCCTGGTCATGTATATCTTTGCCAACTTAGCACTGGTGTAAGTGGTCTTTACTGGGATGAAATGTGCTACCTTCGTCAATCGATCAACTACAACCCAAATCGAGTCATAGCCTGAACGAGTCCTTGGTAATCCCGTGATAAAATCCATGCCTAGCTTATCCCACTTCCATTCGGGTATCGGCAATGGTTGCAACAATCCTGCTGGCTTTTGATGCTCTGCCTTTACTCTCTGACATACGTCACAAACTACTACATACTCCGCAATATCCTTCTTCATTCCGGTCCACCAGAAAACATCCTTCAAATCCAAATACATCTTGGTATTTCCTAGGTGAATCGAATATGGTGAATCATGTGCCTCTTGAAAAATCAACTTTCTGATCTCCGGGTCATTGGGTACATAAACACGGTCTTCAAACCATAGGGTGTCGTGCTCATCCTCACGAAATCCTTTAGTTTTTCCTTCTTTCATTTTCTCCTTTATAGAAGCAATCTCCTTGTCAGTTTTCTGAGCTTCTCTGATTCTATTCATCAGAGTTGACTGGATTTCCAACGCTGCTACATAGCCTCTCGGAACTATTTCCATACATAGTTCACGAAAATTTTCTGCTAACTCCTTGGGTATTTCTCCCGTCATTAGTGTATTGACATGACTCTTACGGCTCAATGCGTCAGCTACTACATTAGCCTTCCCGGGATGATAATGCAATTTCATATCATAATCCTTGTTGAGCTCCAACCATCTCCTTTGTCTGAGATTCAACTCCTTCTGCGTGAAAATGTACTTCAAACTCTTATGATCCGTGTACACCTCACAATGATTTCCGATGAGGAAATGTCTCCATGTCTTCAACGCATGCACTACGGTTGCTAACTCCAAATCATGCGTAGCATAATTCAACTCATCGGGCTTCAGTTGTCGTGAAGCATACGAAACAACTCTTCCTTCTTGCATAAGCACTGCTCCAAGTCCTCGACGTGAAGCGTCGCAATACACCTCATAATCCTTGGTTTGATCTGGCAAAATCAACACTGGTGAGGTAACCAAACGGTTCTTCAACTCCTGAAAACTTGCCTCACACTCCTCAGTCCATTTGAACTTAGTATCCTTCTTCAACAACTCCGTCATAGGCTTCGCAATCTTTGAAAAAAATTCAATAAACCTCCGGTAGTATCCTGCGAGTCCAAGAAAACTCTGGATCTCTCCAACTGTTGTTGGTGCTTCCCACTTGGTCACGGTTTCAACTTTAGCGGGATCAACAGCTATACCTTCTCCAGATATAACGTGTCCGAGGAATCCTACTTCCTTCAACCAAAACTCACATTTGCTGAACTTGGCATATAATTGATGTTCTCTGAGCTTTCCAAGTACCAAACGCAAATGCTCCTTATGCTCCTCTTCATTCTTCGAATATACCAGGATATCATCAATGAACACTACGACGAACTTATCCAAAAACTCCATAAACACTTTGTTCATCATGTTCATAAAATAGGCAGGCGTGTTAGTCAGACCAAATGACATAACGGTATACTCATACAGCCCATACCTGGTGGTAAAAGCTGTCTTCGGAATATCCTGTTCTTGAATCTTCAACTGATGGTATCCTGATCGCAAATCGATCTTGGAAAACACTTTGGCTCCTTGCAATCGATCAACAGATCATTTATCATTGGTAGCGGGTACTTGTTCTTGATTGTTACTTCATTCAATCCTCGATAGTCAACAATCATCCTTAACGATCCATCCTTCTTCTCTACTAGAAGTACTGGTGATCCCCAAGGCGAAGAACTTGGGCGAATATATCCCTTATCCAGTAACTCCTTAATCTGCTTCTTAATTTCCACCAAATCTTTTGCTGGCATCCTATAGGGTCCCTTTGATATTGGCCCAGTGCCTGGCAATAGCTCAATCAAAAACTCAATATCTCTATCCGGTGGCAATGCCTGGCAACTCTCCGGGAAATACATCAGGAAAATCCTTTACTGCTGGTACTTCCTCCTGCACAACTCCTGATAAGGAATTTACTTGTGTCCTGTTTGGCGCATGCCGGGATACATACTTGATCCTTCTCCCTTCTGGCGTTGTGAGCAAAATTGTCTTACTGGCGCAATCGATGTTTCCTCCATACATCGACAGCCAATCCATACCAAAAATCACATCCAGACCTTGGGATTCCAAAATAATTAAATCCGTTGGGAAAACATGCCTTCCTATACTTAATGGCACTTGAAAACATCCTTGACTGGCCATGTACTCTACTCTTGGTGAGCTTACTAGCATAGGTGTTTTAAGAATCCTAGTGGGCAGGCTATACTTTTCCACAAATCCCCTTGATATGTATGAATGTGATGCACCAGTATCAAAAGAACGAGTGCAGTAAATGACTTAACCAAAAACTTACCTATTACTGCATCGGGCTGAGCTTCAACCTCCTCCACATTAACGTGGTTCACCTGTCCCCTGTTGAAAGGGTTCGGCTTCTTTCCAGAGCTTCCATTGCCGTTTTGTCCTTCAGGGCAGTCATTTGCATAATGTCCTAGCTTCGAACACTTATAGCAAGTGACGTGGCTCAAGTCCTTGGCTGGGGTTGATGGGGTGCTGCGGTTCTGGCCATTGCTTCCTCCATTCCCATTACCATTCTTGGTGCCATTGTGATTGTGCGAGCTACCTACTCCATGGGTATGCTGAAAATGTCCTCCTGGCCTAGGGGTAAAACGAGGCTTCTGCTGAGCTCCTGAGTTATACTTTCCTTGTCCATACTTCCTCTTGCGGTTCTCAATTTGCTGCTGCTTCCCTTCAATCATAAGAGCACGGTCTACCAACTCCTGGTAGTTGTTGAAGGTGGCTACCATCAGCTGCATACTCAACTCATCATTCAGTCCTTCCAGGAATTTCTCCTACTTAGCTGCATCCGTAGCAACGTCATCTGGGGCATATCGTGCTAGCTTACTAAACTCCTCCACATACTGGCCAACTGTCCGTCCTCCTTGGCGCAAGTTATGAAACTCACACTTCTTCATGGCCATTGCTCCTGCTGAAACATGGGCAGTACGAAAAGCCTACTGAAACTGATCCCATGTGATAGTGTCGACTGGGAAGGTGGCTGTGAAATTCTCCCACCAGGATGCTGCGGGTCCTTCTAACTGATGTGCGGCAAACTTCACCTTCTCCGCATCTGCGCATCCTGCTGTGGTCAACTCCCTAGCTATCTTGTGGAGCCAATCATCTGCTACTATCGGCTCGGTGCTACTGGAAAACACCGGCGGATTCAGCCTAAGAAAACGGGCTAAGTGGTCAACAAGTGGTGGTGGTGGTGGGTTGTTGTTGTTGTTCCCCTGATTCTGATTCTGAACTAGCAACTGCATCAAGGTGTTCTACTGCTGGATCAACTGGGTGAGCTCCGGCGGAAAGGCAAATCCGGGGTCACGTCTCGGAGGCATCTAAGGGTTTAGAAAAGACGAGATATAAAAATAGAGGGGGTCTAAAGAGAAAACACTACCCATATGCACATGAGGCAAAACAAACAATTCACTTCAATCAATCAAACAAGGACATACAATCGATCTAGCTATCACAAAAGTGCTCGGGCTACTATCTTTACATGGTGGACTACTACTACTGATGAGGTGGTCTACTAGAAATATTCTACGGTTGTAGACTCCATGATATGTGCTCCTGCTTCATCAACATAGTCATCATCGCTACTATCTTGTTCCGAGTCGGTGCCGTCAATGATGATGTAGTCTTCCGGGCTAATCTCCTTGGGTTCTTCGTCTTCGTCTACTGGTGTCGGGCCTCCCATAAATATTCCAATCTTCTTAATCAGATCGTCATTCTTCTCCACCAATACTTCAATTTCTTCTTCATAATCTTCGCGTGTAGCCTTGAGTTCTTCCTCCAGTTCCTTGATTCTAGTCTTAGCCTTCTTCAGATCTATCATGTCGGCGCACATCTGATTCTCCTGTCGTCGAATGTGCTGGTTTAACTCCTGAATAAAAGCTACAATTGATCTATGTTTCCTGGTGCTGATCATCTCCCAGTGTTCATCTCGGCGCCCACAAATCTGGTAGATAGTATCCTTAAGATCCTTGCGGTAGACTTCTCCAATGCGTCCCATGGCGATGTGAGCTGCCATGCTCTTTCCTAGACTCCAAGTTGGTGCATCAAAATAAAACTCTATGGGCTCAGTGACTGGCATGAACGTCCTTCCTGGAACTTGAACTTGAATCATCCAGCGCTCTTCCTCAAATAAAGTGGCGTTGTAGGTTCCCGTGAAGCTTGGTTCTCCTATGTTCAGGTATCTAGTGACTTCCTTCAAGTGGCGTCCAAAGGGTGTATCTTCATCTGGTTGTGTGAACTTGTTCCTTGCATCCGCCATCCTAAAGAGTAGAAAAGATGAGAAGTCAGAAGAGAAGAGAGTGAGTAGTGATCTAGGTCTTTAGCTTAGGGGTCGTGTCCTACAGTTAGCGTGTGCTCTGATACCATCTTTGTAGCGACCAGACCTCAAACAGTCTGATCTCTGTGCTCCGGTGTCATCCCTGGATCAGTAATGCTGACACCACACAGTACTCGGAGGATTTATAGCAGAGTAGCAATCACACACTTATTACATCGAGTGTCTCAAAAGAGAACTTATTACAATAAATATGGCTTAAGGCCAACTAATAACGATAACAGCGGAAGGCTTGGAAGATAAGTGAGTCCATCAACTCCAACGGCATCACTGAGTATAGAACCATGACCTAAAACTCCTCAATCGTCGTCTGAAAAGTCTGCAACATTAACGTTGCAGCCCGAAACGGGTCAGCACATAGAATATGCTGGCAAGGTAACACATAGAGAGTAATGAAAATGCAACAACTATACTATATGCATATTTGGCTGGTGGAAAGCTCTATGGTTACAGTTTTTGCGTAAAGCCAATTTTTCCCTACTTCAGAGGAATAAAATTAATTACTATCATGGTGGTTGTTAAACATTGAGAAGGGTTGACAGCATTCTCAATCCCAATTAAGTAACATCATTAAAACCCAACAATATTAATTTAGCGTAACATGTCGAGATTCACATGATAATCCAGGTACCAGATACTCAAGATGTCCATAACCGGGGACACGGCTAATCATGATTAGTTTGTTACACTCTGCAGAGGTTTGTGCACTTTTCCCCACAAGACTCGATCGCCTCCGTTGGATTTCTCGCACTACATGGTGTTTGAGAAACGGATGACCGAGACACAGTCTTTCAGAAGCGCTAGCACCTTACGACGGATAGACCGGTACACCTACTTTCCCCTACATCTGCTAGTCTACCCTGTAAGAGTTCGCACAACTTAGTCAACTATGCCAGAGCCCATAATGGCTTGTGGTTGCACACGGAAGTTTCTAGTATGAATAATCTCATGATCCCTTTGAGTCTGGGTGGCGGTCCAAAAGAAAACAGGCAAGTCCTGGAAACCCCAGGTGCCTCAATCCACCCAGATGTGTGTTAGGTTGCCACCTTAGATAAACCCTTAATTTAACAATCTCACATCTGTCATGGATTTCACTCACCCAATCCACGTCTACTAGCATAGCATGGCATAATAAGCAAACGTAGAGGTAACTCCCAAAGGTTTGATAATAAACAGGTAATAGGTACTACCTCATCTACTTCCCATCCCACAATTTAATTAGATCCTAATCATGCAGTGTGTGAAGATTGATCTAATGCAATAAAACTGGGTTGTAGAAAAAGGTAAGATCAAAGTGTTACTTGCCTTGCTGATGATCCGCGTAACCTAGAGATTCGAAGTAACAGGCGGCGCACTCCGGGTATTCTATCACAGACAAACAACAAGCATACAATAAGTACTCATCTAATGCACAGGTAAAACTCAAATAGAAGATCTAACCAGAAAGTTCAACTTAAGAACCATGGTTTGCAAAAAGAATCAAATCGAACGAAGGAAAAGAAATCAAACGGCGAAAGAAAACAACTTCGTTCTAGTAATCTGGATCTAGGGCAAATTTTATAGTAGCAAAAACTTGTTTAAGTTGATTATTCGGAAAGAGGGTTTCGAGACGAAACTCCAGGCGCTTGAATCGCCTTATTCCGACAAACTAGCGAAAAGTTATACTAAAACGAAAATCGGATCAGAAATCGCGATCAGAAAATAACCGCGGAAAATCCGATGAAAAAGAAAAACGACGAACAGAATTTTATTTTAAACAGCACGGAAAACGGGGCGGTGGCGAACCTCGGGCGGAGCGCTGCTCCGGTGAGTCGGCGGCGGCGGGCGGCGGCGGCGGCGGCTAGGGCGGCTGGGGCGCGCTAGGGTTTCGGCGGTGGCTGGGCTCTCTCTCGGCTCGGGCCTCGGGCGGCTTATAAAGCCCCCGGCCAGCGGTGTCCTTGCCGAGTACGGCCCAAAGTCGGTTCCGCATTTTTTTTAATAATTCCGCTCGGAAAAAAAATAAAAAGAAATACTAAATGGACTCCAAAAATCACGAAATAAATTTTGCCGGGTTTCTAAAATCAAGCCCGATAAAGTGAACATTTATCTGGCCCAAACTACAACTTTGAAAAACGCGCATTTTTCCTAAATTCAAATAAAAATATCAAAGAACTTCGAAATAAATCTTATTTTATTTTTTTATTAAATCCTCAATATTTCTATATTTTGGGAAAGTCATTTTATTCCCTCTCTCATATTTTTGCAATAGAAATAATTGATGATAAAATAAATAAAATCAAATGATCCTGTTTACATAATTTGAGAAAACTCAAATATGTAAATAACGAAATCCCCAACTCTCTCCGTGGGTCCTTGAGTTGCTTAGGATTTTCTAGGATCAAAACCAAAAGCACAATAAAATATGATATGCATGATGATCTAATGTATAACATTCCAAATTGAAAATTTGGGATGTTACAAGCCATACGTTAGGTCACACCCGGCACAATATATTGCCATGTTATGCTTTGTGATGCTTTGTTTGCTTTATATTTATTGTGTCTTCCCCCTCTTCTCTCCGGTAGACCCTGAGACTGATGCCGCCCCTTTGATTGACTACGTCGACGATGACACTTCTTCCTTTTCAACAGAGCTTCCAGGCAAGCAAACCTCCCTTGAGCATTCCGATATCGCCTATTTATTTCCCTCTCATGCTTGCATTAGAACTTCTACTGCTTTCTGTATGATCCTACTCTGATGCATAGCCTGTTGTTGTTACCTGCTATTATACCTTACCTGCTTATCCTAAACTGCTTAGTAGAGGTTGGTTAGAGATCCATCAGTGACCCCACCTTGTCCCAGTTGCCTCGTTTATGTTCGATGACTCGATCAACGTGATCGATGTCCAGGCCCCAAAATCGCACATCACACCCCTGGTTGTATGACTCTGCAGAGTTACCATCGTGTGTCGAGAGTGGAACCTCTTACATCACTCTTGATGAGATCTCCGTAGTGTAGCTATACGGTCGAGGTCATCGAGGGTGATTTCATCCTTGACCACTTTCGTTAAGGTTGTGTCATGCAACTCATCAAACGTGAACCTCGAGGGTGGATCCTCTTACGTTCACCTTGATTACAACATCGAGTGGAATTCACCGGGGGTGATTCCTTGGGTTTTCCCCTTGGTGTTAGACACACAGTTACTATGGTTGCTATGACTTTGCACTGAGCATGTTACTAAAGACGGGTTGGCCCTGAGGGGTACCCGCGCGAGCTTAATAGCAAGTTATGTGGAGTCAGGTTGACCTGGAAGGTGCCTGTGAGATACTTACGAGGCATGGCCGGGCATTCTTAGCCCTTGCCGCAAGTACTCGAGACGGGGCGACGGGGTCAAGTCTATGCTCGTTACCGCGTGCTCCTAATCCACTATGGTTTGGATATTTGATCTGAGGGGCATGTGGCCTGATAGCACACATCACGTGGGCATAGTATGGACGTTCTGCGGCGTATACATCAGCCGATGCTTAATAGATGTTAGCGACTGAGCAGCGTGTGCCGGGTTGGACTGCGTAAGCAACTGCCTTGTTGAAGGAGGTAGCTAGGTCTGCTCATCGGCCGTGTACGCAACGTGCAGGAGTTCCCGGGGAGATGGCCCATAACCCCTGGGGCATAGGTTTAGTCTGGCGTGCTGACCTCTCTATTAAGCCTAGGTCGGGTTGCGGCATATTGTTTGGCCGAGGCCGGGCATGACCCAGGAAAGTGTGTCCGGCCGGAGTTAATCGAGCATGGTGGGTAAGTTGGTGCACCCCTGCAGGGAAGAAAACATCTGTCGATAGCCTGTCCTACGGTAATGGACACTTGGAGTTGTATCCCGATCGATACAACTAGAACTGGATACTTGAGATGAGAAGTGGTTATGATAAACGGTGTGTGATGAGAAATGGATAGTATGGCTCTGGGATTGCTTTCTCGCAGGGAGTCGAGAAAGGATCTCTAGCCGAGGTTGATAACACTTCTACTACTTTACTTTATGCTACTCTACTCCCTCCTGTTGCTGCAAGATGGTGGTTTCCAGAAGATGCTAGTCTTCGATAGGCTAGGCTTTCCCCTTCCCTTCTGGCATTCTGCAGTTTAGTCCATAGATACAACCCATTCCTTTGATACAGATGCATACTTAGTTTAGATCTGATGTAAGTCTTGCGAGTACTTTGGATGAGTACTCACGGTTGCTTTGCTACTTCATTCCCCCCATACCCGATTGTTGCTACCAGATGACGGATCCCAGGAGCCAGACGATGCCACTGATGACTACTACTACCCGGAGGATGCCTACTACTACGTGAAGACCGCAGACGACTAGGAGCAGTTAGGAGGCTCCCAGGCAGGAGGCCTTGCCTTTTTGATCATTGTTGCTTTTATGCTAGCCCTCTTAAGGAAATCTTGTCTAACTTATGTCTGTACTCAGATATTGTTTTTTCCGCTGACTCTTGTGTATTCGAGCTTATGTATTCGAGCCCTCGAGGCCCCTGGTTTGTAATATAAAGCTCGTATTATTTTAACTTGTGTCTAGAGTTGTGTTGTGATATCTTCCCATGAGTCCTTGTTCTTGATAGTACACATTTGCGTGTATGATTAGTGTACGATTGAATTGAGGGCGTCACACTACTTTGATTGAGAATAATAATGAATCTATGGATGTGAATTTTGTTGGTAGGAACAATTTTGGTAACAACATGTATAGAGGTAATTTTAATCCTAGGCCATTTCCTAGTAATTCCTCTAATAATTATGGTAATTCCTACAACAATTCTTATGGAAATTATAATAAGATGCCCTCTGATTTTGAATCTAATATTAAAGAATTTATTAGTTCGCAAAAGAGTTTCAATGCTTTGATTGAGGAAATCTTGTCTAAGATTGATGAGTTGGCTAGGAATGTGGATAGAATTTCTCTTGATGTTGATTCTTTGAAAATCAGATCTATTCCACCTAAGCATGATATCAATGAATCTCTCAAAGCTATGAGAATTTCCATTGATGAGTGCAAAGAAAGAACCGCTAGGATGCGTGCTAAAAAAGATTGCTTTGTGAAAGCATGTTCTTCTAGTTTTGATGATAATAAGGATGAAGATCTAAAAGTGATAGATGTGTCTCCTATTAAATCTTTGTTTTTCAATATGAATCTTGATAATTATGGGACTCGAGATGAGTTTACTTTAGCTAAAAGGCGTCCCAATGGTTCGGAGTTTTTAGATCTTGATGCAAAAATTGATAAAAGTGGGATCGAAGAGGTCAAAACTTTACATAGCAATGAACCCACTATTTTGGATTTCAAGGAATTTAATTATGATAATTGTTCTTTAATAGATTGTATTTCCTTGTTGCAATCCATGCTATACTATTAAAATTAATATTAAAAATCATGAATGCTATGCTTTATGTGATTTGGGTGCTAGCGTTTCCACGATTCCAAAAACTTTGTGTGATGTGTTAGGTTTCCGTGAATTCGATGATTGTTCTTTAAATTTGCACCTCGTGGATTCCACTATTAAGAAACCTATGGGAAGGATTAATGATGTTCTTATTGTTTCAAATATTAATTATGTGCCCATAGATTTCATTGTTCTTGATATTGATTGCAATCCTACATGTCCCATTATTCTTGGTAGACCTTTCCTTAGAATGATTGGTGCAATTATTGATATCAAGGAAGGAAATATTAGATTCCAATTTCCGTTAAGGAAAGGCATGGAACACTTTCCTAAAAATAAAATAAAATTACCTTATAAATCTATTATGAGAGCCACTTATGTATTGCATACCAAAGATGATAATACCTAGATCTATTCTTGCTTTTATGCCTAGCTAGGGGCGTTAAATGATAGTGCTTGTTGGGAGGCAACCCAATTTTATTTTTGTTTCTTGCTTTTTGGTTATGTTTAGTAATAAATAATTCATATAGCCTCTGTTTAGATGTGGTTTTATGCTTTTAATTAGTGTTTTTTCCAAGTAGAACCTTTGCGAAGACTTAGGGGAATTTTTAGTAATCTTGCTGTAAAAAACAGAAACTTTAGCGCTCACGATATTTGCTTCCATCTTTTACTGGAGAGTGTGATTAAGTTTATTCTTTTTGAAGATTATTAATATATAAATTCCTCAGGTACAGCAATTTATTTTAGAATTTTTGGGGTGACAGAAGTATTCGAAACCTACAGATTACTACAGACTGTTCTGTTTTTTACAGATTCTGTTTTCGTGTGTTGTTTGCTTATTTTGATGAATCTATGGCTAGTATCGGAGGTTATGAACCATATAGAAGTTGGAATACATTAGGTTTAACACAAATAAAAATAAAGAATGAGTTAATTACAGTACCTTAAGTGGTGGTTTGTTTTCTTATACTAACGGAGCTCATGAGATTTTCTGTTTAAGTTTTGTGTTGTGAAGTTTTCAATCTTTGGGTAAAGATTTGATGGATTATGGAATAAGGAGTGGAAAGAGCCTAAGCTTGGGGATGCCCAAGGCACCCCAAGGTAAAATTCAAGGACAACCAAAAGCCTAAGCTTGGGGATGCCCCGGAAGGCATCCCCTCTTTTGTCTTCTTCTATCGGTAACTTTACTTGAGGCTATATTTTTATTCACCACGTGATATGTGTTTTGCTTGGAGCGTCTTGTATGATTTGAGTCTTTGCTTTTTAGTTTACCACAACCATACTTGCTGTACACACCTTTTGGGAGAGACACACATGAATTGGAATTTATTGGAATACTCTATCTGCTTCACTTATATCTTTTGAGCTAGATAATTTTGCTCTAGTGCTTCACTTATATCTTTTAGAGCACGGTGGTGGTTTTATTTTATAGAAATTATTGATCTCTCATGATTCACTTATATTATTTTGAGAGTCCTTTAGAACAGCATGATAATTTTCTTTGGTTATGAAATTAGTCCTAATATGATAGGCATCCAAGATAGGTATAATAAAAACTATCATAGAAAGTGCATTGAATACTATGAGAAGTTGGATACTTGATAATTGTTTTGAGATATGAGGATGGTGATATTAAAGTTGTGCTAGTTGAGTAGTTGTGAATTTGATAAATACTTGTGTTGAAGTTTGCAAGTCCCATAGCATGCACGTATGGTAACCGTTGTGTAACAAATTTGAAACATGAGGTGTTTCTTTGATTGTCTTCCTTATGAGTGGCGGTCGGGGACGAGTGATGGTCTTTTCCTACCAATCTATCCCCCTAGGAGCATGCGCGTAGTGCTTGGTTTTTGATGACTTGTAGATTTTTGCAATAAGTATGTGAGTTCTTTATGACTAATGTTGAGTCCATGGATTATACGCACTCTCACCCTTCCATCATTGCTAGCCTCTTCGGTACCGTGCATTGCCCTTTCTCACCTTGAGAGTTGGTGCAAACTTCGCCGGTGCATCCAAACCCCGTGATATGATATGTTGTGCCAGACATAAACCTCGTTATATCTTCCTCAAAACAACCACCAAACCTACCTATTATGGCATTTCCATAGCCATTTCAAGATATATTGTCATGCAACTTTCCACCGTTTCATTCATGACACGCTTCATCATTGTCATATTGCTTTGCATGATCATGTAGTTGACATTGTATTTGTGGCAAAGCCACCATGCATAATTTATCATACATCTCACTCTTGAATCATTGCATTTCCTGGTACACCGTCGGAGGCATTCATATAGAGTCATATTTTGTTCTAGTATCGAGTTGTAATCATTGAGTTGTAAATTAATAGAAGTGTGATGATCATCATTAATAGAGCATTGTCCCAAGTAAAAAATAAAGGCCAAATAAAAAAACAAAGGCACAAAAAAGGGAAGAAAAAGAAAAAAAGAAAAGAAAAAAGGGGCAATGCTACTATCTTTTTTACACACTTGTGCTTCAAAGTAGCACCGTGATCTTTATGATAGAGAGTCTCTTGTTTTGTCACTTTCATATACTAGTGGGAATTTTTCATTATAGAACTTGGCTTGTATATTCCAACAATGGGCTTCCTCAAATGCCCTAGGTCTTCGTGAGCAAGCAAGTTGGATGCACACCCACTTAGTTTCTTTTGTTGAGCTTTCATACATTTATAGCTCTAGTGCATCCGTTGCATGGAAATCCCTACTCCTTGCATCGACATCAATTGATGGGCATCTCCCTAGCCCGTTGATTAGCCTCGTCGATGTGAGACTTTCTCCTTTTTTGTGTTCTCCACATAACCACCTATCATTATTCTATTCCACCCATAGTGCTATATCCATGGCTCACGCTCATGTATTGCGTGAAAGTTGAAAAAGTTTGAGATTACTAAAGTATGAAACAATTGCTTGGCTTGTCATCGAGGTTGTGCAAGATGAGAGCATTCTTTTGTGACGAAAATGGAGCATGACCAAAATATATGATTTTGTAGGGATGAATTTTCTTTTGCCATGTTATTTTGAGAAGACATGATTGCTTAGTTAGTATGCTTGAAGTATTATTATTTTCATGTCAATATTAAACTTTTGTCTTGAATCTTTCGGATCTGAACATTCATGCCACAATAAGAAAATTACATTGAGAATTATGCTAGGTAGCATTCCACATCAAAACTTCTGTTTTTATCATTTACCTACTCGAGGACGAGCAGGAATTAAGCTTGGGGATGCTTGATACGTCTCCAATGTATCTACAATTTTTGATTGTTCCATGCTATTATATTATCTGTTTTGGATGTTACTGGGCTTATTTATACACTTTTATATTATTTTTGGGACTAACCTACTAACCCAAG
This sequence comes from Triticum dicoccoides, assembly GCF_002162155.2. Classification (NCBI taxonomy): domain Eukaryota; kingdom Viridiplantae; phylum Streptophyta; class Magnoliopsida; order Poales; family Poaceae; genus Triticum; species Triticum dicoccoides. Next base: position 435,841,858 of record NC_041390.1, read on the forward strand.
GCCCAGTGCAAATTGCTGTTTTTTTGCCTATTTCAGTGTTTCGCAGGAAAGGAATATCAAACGGAATCCAAACGGAATAAAACCTTCGGGAGAGTTATTTTTGGAACAAACGTGATCCAGGGGACTTGGAGTGGACGTCAAGCAACCAACGAGGAGGCCACGAGGAAGGGGGCGCACCCTCCACCCTCGTGGGCCCCTCGTGGCTCCACCGACCAACTTCTTCCTCCTATATATGTCCACATACCCCGAAAACATCCAGGAGCACCACGAAACCCTATTTCCACCGCCGCAACCTTCTATACCCAAGAGATCCCATCTTGGGGCCTTTTCCAGAGCTCCGCCGAAGGGGGCATCGATCATGGAGGGCTTCTACATCAACACCATAGCCTCTCCGATGATGTGTGAGTAGTTTACCTCAGACCTTCGGGTCCATAATTATTAGCTAGATGGCTTCTTCTCTCTCTTTGGATCTCAATACAATGTTCTCCTCGATCTTCTTGGAGATCTATTTGATGTAACTCTTTTTGCGGTGTGTTTGTCAAGATCCGATGAATTGTGGGTTTATGATCAAGTTTATCTATGAACAATATTTGATTCTTCTCTGAATTCTTTTATGTATGATTGGTTATATTTGCAAGTCTCTTCGAATTATCAGTTTGGTTTGGCCTACTAGATTGATCTTTCTTGCAATGGGAGGAGTGCTTAGCTTTGGGTTCAATCTTGCGGTGTCCTTTCCCAGTGACAGCAGGGGCAGCAAGGCACGTATTGTATTGTTGCCATCGAGGATAAAAAGATGGGGTTTATATCATATTGCTTGAGTTTATCCATCTACATCATGTCATCTTGCCTAATGCATTACTCTATTCTTATGAACTTAATACTCTAGATGCATGCTGGATAGCGGTCGATGTGTGGGGTAATAGTAGTAGATGCAGAATCGTTTCGGTCTACTTGTCACGGACGTCATGCCTATATACATGATCATGCCTAGGTATTCTCATAATTATTCACTTTTCTATCAATTGCTCGACAGTAATTTGTTCACCCACTGTAATACTTATGCTATCTTGTGAAAAGCCACTGGTGACACCTATGCCACCCGGGTCTATCTTTTATCATATAAGTTTCCAATCTATTTTACTTTGCAATCTTTACTTTCAATGTATATCATAAAAATACCAAAAATATTTATCTTACTATTATTATCTCTATCAGATCTCACTCCCGTAAGTGACCGTGAAGGGATTGACAATCCCTTTACCGCGTTGGTTGCGAGGTTCTTATTTGTTTGTGTAGGTACGAGGGACTTGCGCGTAGTCTCCTACTGGATTGATACCTTGGTTCTCAAAAACTAAGGGAAATACTTACGCTACTTTGCTGCATCACCCTTCCCACATCAAGGGAAAACCAACGCAGTGCTCAAGAGGTAGCAAGTACCAAAAGTGAAATGGTTTCCTCTTTATCATACTAACCCATCTCACAGAGTTCCGTTAAGTTTTGTGTGATTGAAGTTTTCAAGTTTTGGGTGAGATGTCGATATGAGGAGAATAAGGAGTGAAAATACGATAAGCTTGGGGATACCCAAGGCACCCCAAGGTAAAATTCAAGGAAGATCCAAGTAACTAATCTAGTGATAAAACTCACGGAAGTTTTATAGATTTCTTCTTCTAGCACTTGAGCACAATTATCCTTTCCATCATACTCACGAAAGATATTAAAAAGATGAAGTGTATAAGACAAACTCAATTCCATTTTTTTATAGTTTTCTTTTATAAACTAAACTAGTGATAAAACAAGAAACTAAAAGACTCGATTGCAAGATCTAAAGATATACCTTCAAGCACTCACCTCCCCGGCAATGGCGCTAGAAAAGAGCTTGATGTCTACTACACAACCTTCTTCTTGTAGACGTTGTTGGGCCTCCAAGTGCAGAGGTTTGTAGGACAGTAGCAAATTTCTCTCAAGTGGATGACCTAAGGTTTATCAATCCGTAGGAGGTGTAGGATGAAGATGGTCTCTCTCAAGCAACCCTGCAACCAAATAACAAAGAGTCTCTTGTGTCCCCAACACACCCAATACAATGGTAAATTGTATAGGTGCACTAGTTCAGCGAAGAGATGGTGATACAAGTGGTATATGGATAGTAGATAATGGTTTTTGTAATCTGAAAATATAAAAACAGCAAGGTAACTAATGATAAAAGTGAGCGTAAACGGTATTGCAATGCTAGGAAACAAGGCCTAGGTTCATACTTTCGCTAGTGTAAGTTCCCTCGACAATACTAACATAATTGGATCACATAACTATCCCTCAACATGCAACAAAGAGTCACTCCAAAGTCACTAATAGCGGAGAACGAACGAAGAGATTATGGTAAGGTACGAAACCACATCAAAGTTATTCTTTCCAATCAATCCGTTGGGATATTACTGTAAGTGTCACAAACAGACCTAGAGTTCGTACTAGAATAACACCTTAAGACACGAATCAATCAAAACCCTAATGTCACCTAGATACTCCAATGTCACCTCAAGTATCCGTGGGTATGATTATATGATATGAATCACACAATCTCAGATTCATCTATTCAACCAACACAAAGGACCTCAAAGAGTGCCCCAAAGTTCTACCGGAGAATCACGACGAAAACGTGTGCCAACCCCTATGCATAGGTTCATGGGCGGAACCCGCAAGTTGATCACCAAAACATACATCAAGTGAATCACGTGATATCCCATTTTCACCACAGATATCCACGGCAAGACATACATCAAGTGTTCTCAAATATTTAAAGACTCAATCCGATAAGATTACTTCAAAGGGGAAACTCAATTCATTACAAGAGAGAAAGAGGGGGAGGAGAAACATAAGATCCAACTAAAATAGCAAAGCTCGCGATGCATCAAGATCGTGCCAAATCAAGAACACGAGAGAGAGAGAGAGAGAGATCAAACACATAGCTACTGGTACATACCCTCAGCCCCGAGGGAGAACTACTCCCTCCTCCTCATGGAGAGCATCGGGATGATGAAGATGGCCACCGGTGAGGGATTGCCCCCTCCGGCAGGGTGCCGGAGCGGGTCTAGATTGGTTTTCGGAGGCTATGGAGGCTTCTAGCGGCGGAACTCCCGATCTATTATTCGTTCTGGAAGTTTTAGGGTATATGGAGTTATACAGGCAGAAGAAGCATGTTAGGGGAGCCACGGGGGCCCCACGAGGCAGGGGGCGCACCCTAGGGGGGGCCCACCCTCGTGCGCAGCTCTCGTATCTTCTGACGTGGGGTCCAATTCCATCAGGTGTGTTTCCTTCCAAAAATAACTTCTCCAGTTGATTTCGCTCCGTTTCGACTCCGTCTGATATTCCTTTTCTTCAAAACACTGAAATAGGCATAAAACAGCAAATCTGGGCTGGGCCTCCGGTTAATAGGTTAGTCGGAAAAGTAATATAAAAGTGGATAATAAAGCCCAATATTGCCCAAAAGAGTAGATAATATAGCATGGAGGAATCAAAAATTATAGATACGTTGGAGACGTATCAAATATGCAGAGGCATTTAGTATGCAATGTTGAATAATAATTTTAGTGATTTGCTACATTAGATAATGATAAGGTTTTTGATTTGGTTTATACTAACTTATCTCATGAGTTCTTGTTGAGTTTTGTGTGGATGAAGCTTTTGAGATTTAGGAAAACCATGATATGAGAAGAATTAAGGGGACACAAAAGCTCAAGCTTGGGGATGCCCAAGGCACTCCAAGATAATATTTCAAGAAGTCTCAAGCATCTAAGCTTGGGGATGCCCCGATAGGCATCCCACCTTTCCTCTTCAATAATTATCGGTTAGTATCGGTTGAGCCTAAGTTTTTGCTTCTTCACATGATGTGTGCTATTCTTAGAATGTCATTTCATTTTCATTTTGCTTGATGTTTTAATAAAACACTTAGAGATGAAAGTTTATAAATAAAATAGAGTCCTCAAATAGTTGTCAGGGAGGCAAGGTAAGCAGCATTCACATTCCGTTAATGAAGCTCTTTTCTACGGAATTGCTCTAGTGCTTCACTTATATATTTTTGAGATGGTGTGCTTCGGTATTTTTGAAGAAATTCTCTCTTGCTTCACTTAAATCAATTTGAGAGACAGAAATATTATGCTCACGATCTTCATTTATATCTTTTTGGAGTAGCTTGCCATTTACTCTTGTGCTTCACTTATATCCTATGAGTAAATTGTTGAATAAATTGAATGTCATGAAGTTGAAATCATATCATGCCTAGTGGTAGCTTCACATTGGGTTTAGAAAGTGAAATCTTTTGAGGCTTGACAATCACAATATTGGTCATACAAGCAATTCACGAATAATTAGTATAAGGAAGAGAACTTTCACATACAAATACACTATCATGGAAATCTTTCGTGATTGTGAGCCCCCATCAAAATATTATATGCCAAAATTGTTGACGTTGGACAAGGAAGACAACATAATGGGTTATGTTTGTTCATATTCACATAGAAGTTATATTGTCATAGATCATTCAACATGTGGTGCTTGCCCCCCATCCTTGCTAGCCAAAAATTCCACACCAAGTAGAGATACTACATGTGCATCCAAAAACCCTTAAACCCAAATCTTATCTTCAAGAGTCCACCATACCTACCTAAGGATTGAGCAGGATCCTTCAAGTAAGTTGTCATAGGTGCAATAAGGCAATAAAAATTGCTTCTAAAAGTTTGAGATCATTTAGTGTAAGAGAAAATTGAGCGTTGTACGAACTTGTGATGGTGAAGAATAAAGCGACAAACAACATAATAAAGGTTGCCATCACAAGGGGCAATACAACGTGACGTTCTTTTGCACTAAGGGGTTGAGCATACAAACAAATAAGCTCATGGCAACCTCAGCTTCCCTCTGCGAAGGGCCTATCTTTTACTTTTATGTATTTACTTTTATGCAAAGAGTCAAAGTTTTTCTATCTATTCCTTTTTATTTTTCTCCTTTGGAAATCATCATGTGGTGAGGAAAGATCTAGGCACATATGTCATGTTGAATATGTGTAGCATGAGTTATATTGTTGATATCACCCTTGAGGTGAATACGTTGGGAGGCGAAATTATAAGTCCCTATCTTTCTATGTGTCCGGTTGAAACATTTTGCTCATGTGTATGCAGTGAGTGTTAGAAATCATAGAAGACTATATGATGGTTGAGTATGTGGAGCTCTTAGTTAAACTCTGTTGAATAAGTTGAATTGCAATTGCTTGGTGACTAAGAAAATAGGTTGTTCAATTTTAAGAGAATTCATTGTTTGAACCTTAACATGTGAATTGGTTGCTAGTTTAACATGAGAAGTTTCACAAGAAAGAATTGTTGTTATGATGCTAGGAAAAGTGATTGAAATTATCATTGGTCAAACTTGTACACTTTGCTAGCATTCACACTTCATAAATTATTTCTTTTATCATTTACCTACTCGAGGACGAGTAAGAATTAAGCTTGGGGATGCTGATACGTCTCCAACTTATCTATAATTTATGAAGTATTCATGCTATTTTATTATCATTCTTGGATGTTTTACAATCATTCTTGGACGACTTCTATAATTGCTAACACTCACCGCATACACATGAACAAAACGTTTCAACCGGACACATAGAAAGATAGGGGCTTATAATTTCGCCTCCCAACGTATTCACCTCAAGGGTGATGTCAACAATATAACTCATGCTACCCATATTCAATAGGACATATGTGCCTAGATCTTTCCTCACCACATGATGATTGCCAAAGAAGAAAAATAAAAAGGAATAGAGAGAAAAACTTTGACTCTTTGCATAAAAGTAAATACATAAAAGTAAAATATAGGACCCTCGCAGTGGGAAGCAGAGGTTGTCATGTGCTTATTTGTTTGTATTCTCAACCCCTTAGTGCAAAAGTATGTCACGTTGCATTGCCCCTTGTGATAGCGACCTTTATTATGCAGTTTGTCACTTTTATTCTTCACCATCACAAGTTAGTGCAATGCTCAATTTTCTTTTACACTAAATGATCTCACACATTTAGAAGCAATATTTATTGCCTTTTTGCACCGATGACAACTTACTTGAGGGATCTTGCTCAATCCCTAGGTAGGTATGGTGGACACTTGAAAATAAGATTTGGGTTTAAGGGTTTTTGGATGCACAAGTAGTATCTCTAGTTAGTGCGGAATTTTTGGATAGCAAAGATAGGGGAAAGCACCACATGTTGAAGGATCTATGACAATATGACTCCTATGTGAATATAAACAAACATAAACCATTAAGTTGTCTTCCTTGTCCAACGTCAAAATTTTTGGCATATAATATTTTGATGAGGGCTCACAATCACAAAATATTTCTAGGATAGTGTATTTATATGTGAATCTTCTCTTCCCTTATTAATTCTTTCATGAGTTGCATCATTGACTAATGCTATGTTTGTCAATCTCTAATAAAATTTTCTACTTATACTTTTCCTTATGTGGTGCCATCACCTACCATAGGATTAGTATATGATCTTTTCATTATTTCTATCCTTTCTTTTATTTATTTCCTTTCTCTTTTTATTTTTTTATTTATTTTCTTTTATTTGCAACATGAAAGTAAAGAAATTAAAAACTCAAACTAAACTATATTATATAACTTGCACACGATTACAATGATAGATCAGTAAGTAGACTCTCAAAGAAGAAAGGATCGAACTAACTTTATTCATCTAAAGCCCAAGATCGAACTAAAATAAGTAAAGGCAAAAAGATAGTGGGATGATATGATAATGGGGCACCTCCCCCAAGCTTGGCAGAAGCCAAGGGGAGTGCCCATACCTGATACTCAATTCTCTTTTGGTGGTGAAGAAGATGATGGTGATGATCACAATTGTGCCTTCAACTTTTTCATATTATAGTTAAGGAGAGCAATTTCTCCTTTAAATCATTGACTTCCAACTCTAGCTTCAAGATCTTTTTACATAAATCCCCTTTGCTTTTCTGCCTAAAACAAAAAGGAATAGATTGGTTTTTAGACCGGTTAGCTCTCTTAGGAAGACTTAACTTCTTGAATTCCACGTGCATATCCCCTGGTTGAGGTAGAGGGACATCCTCCTCCTCCGAGCTTGAATCATCGATCTTCATCAAGTGGGTATCCTCTTCATCATCTTTAGTTCGACCACAAGGGGATAGGTCCCCGTAGGTCTTTGAGTCAACAATGAGATGTGGGGCATAACTCTCTCCGTCAGAATCTTGGGACGACATATTCTCAGAACTGCGCAGAAAACAGCAAGAAAAGAGAACAAAGGATTTCTCTGCGATACGGTGGTCAACAGGTTCGGGAAGTATATCTAGATTTTTTATCTTGGGGGACAAGCATATGGTAGAAAAACAGACTCCGGAAGGTGTCTCAGGTGGGCACAACCCACCTAGGTGCGCCAGGCTTGCCTAGCGCGCCCTGGTGTATTGTGGCCACCAGGGGACGCTTCCTGGAAGTTTCTTTATTTCCAAATTTTTTAAATATTCCAAAACTAATAAAAAATATTTTTGCAGACTTTTCGGAGTCCGTTTACTTACCGTGTCACGTACCTCCTTATTTTCACGATTCTAGAGTGTTCTGGAAGGACTCTTTTATGTGTTTTTCCGGTGTCAAAGTTTGGATAATATTACTTTCAACATTACTGGGTGTACCTGAGATATAATGTTTTATTCATTGCCCATTGACAACAATCGGGTTAGTACCTTCGAAATTATTTATTTTGATGGCTCCAGACCGATAAACCTCCTCGATAACATAGGGGCCTTCCCATTTTGAGAGGAGTTTTCCTGCAAAGAATCTGAAACGAGAGTTGTACAAAAGAACATATTCTCCAACTTTAAAGTCACGCTTTTGGATTCTTTTGTCATGCCATCTTTTAACTTTTTCTTTGAGTAGTTTTGCATTTTCATAAGCTTGGGTTCTCCACTCATCTAATGAGCTAATATCAAATAACCTCTTTTCACCAGCAAGTTTGAAATCATAATTGATTTCTTTGACTTCCCAAAATGCTTTATGTTCTAACTCAAGAGGCAAATGACAAGCTTTTCTATAAACCATTTTATAAGGAGACATACCCATAGGATTTTTATATGTTGTTCTATAAGCTCAAAGTGCATCACCTAATTTCTTAGACCTATTCTTTCTGGACCTATTGACCGTCTTTTGTAAAATTAATTTTATTTCTCTATTGCTAAGTTCAACTTGAACACTAGACTGAGGATGATAGGGTGATGTAATTATGGTTGGCATCATACTTGGCAAGCATCTTATGGAAAGCACCATGAATAAAGTGTGAACCACCATCGGTCATTAAATATCTAGGGACTCCAAACCTTGGGAAAATAACTTCCTTAAGCATTTTAATAGAGGTGTTGTGATCAGCACTACTAGTTGGAATAGCTTCTACCCATTTAGTAACATAATCAACAGCAACCAAAATATGTGTATACCCATTAGAGGAAGGAAAAGTTCCCATGTAATCAAATCCCCAAACACCAAATGGTTCAATAGCAAGTGAATAATTCATAGGCATTTCTTGACGCTCATCGATATTACCTATTCTTTGACATTCATCACAAGATAATACGAACTTACACGCATCCTTGAAGAGAGTAGGCCAATAAAATCGAGACTGCAATACCTTATGTGCAGTTTTATCTCCAGCATGATGCCCTCCATAAGCTTCGGAGTGACATTTCCGTAGGATTTGTCCCTGTTCATGCTCAGGTACACAACATCTAATAATACCAACTACTCCTTCTTTATAAATATATGGGTCATCCTAGAAGTAATGTCTTAAATCATAGAAGAATTTTTTCTTTTGTTGGTATGTGAAGCTAGGTGGTAAATATTTAGCAACAATGTAATTAGCATAGTCAGCATACTAAGGAATACTATGAGAGACATTTATTGTAGCTAACTGCCCATCAGGAAAACTATCATCAATAGGTAGTGGGTCATCAAGCACATTTTCAAGCCTAGATAAATTATCAGCTACTGGGTTCTCAGCTCCTTTTATATCAATGATATGTAAATCAAATTCTTGTAACAGGAGAACCCATCAAATAAGTCTAGGTTTAGCATCTTTCTTTTCCATAAGTTATTTAATAGCAGCATGCTTTGTGTGAACAACTACTTTGGAATCAACAATATAAGGTCTAAACTTATCACAAGCAAACACCATTGCTAAGAATTCTTTTTCAGTAGTAGCATAGTTTCTTTGCACACTGTCTAGAGTTTTACTAGCATAATGAATTACATTAAGTTTCTTATCAACTCTTTGTCCTAGAACAGCACCAATAGCATAATCACTAGCATCACACATAATTTCAAAAGGCAAGTTCCAATCAGGTGGTTGAACATTAGGTGCAGAAATTAAGGCTTTCTTGAGTGTTTCAAAGGCTTCTAAACAATCATCATCAAAAACAACGGGAATATCCTTTTGCAAGAGACTAGTGAGAGGCCTAGAAATTTTAGAAAAGTCTTTGATAAATCTCCTATAGAAACCAGCATGACCTAGGAAAATACAAATACCTTTTATATCTTTAGGACATGGCATTTTCTCAATTGCATCAACTTTGCTTTGTCCACTTCAATACCTCTTTTAGAAATTTTATGACCCAATACAATGCCTTCATTAACCATAAAGTGACACTTCTCCCAATTCAAGACAAGATTTGTTTGTTCACATCTCTGCAGAACTAGATCAAGATTGCTTAAACAATCATCAAAAGACTTCCCATAAACAGAAAAGTCATCCATGAAAACCTCAACAATCTTTTCAGAAAAGTCAGAGAATATAGTAGTCATACATCTTTGAAAGGTAGCAGGTGCATTACATAAACCAAAAGGCATACGTCTATAAGCATAGGTTCCAAAGGGACAAGTAAAAGTGGTCTCTTCCTGATCAGGTTGAGAAACATGTATTTGTGAAAATCTAGAATATCCATCAGGGAAGCAAAAATGTGTGTGCTTAGATAATCTTTCAAGCATTTGATCAATAAAAAGGCAAAGGGTAATGTTCTTTTCTAGTTGCTTTGTTTAATTTTCTAAAATAAATTACCATTCTATAGCCTGTAACAATTCTTTATGGAATAAGTTCATTCTTATCATTAGGAACAATAGTTATACCTCCTTTCTTAGGAACACAATGAACAGGACTTACCCATCTACTATCATCTATAGGATAGATTATACCTGCTTCCATAAGTTTTAGTATTTCCGTTCTTACCACTTCTTTCATCTTCGGATTTAACTGACATTGGTGATCAACAACGGGTTTAGCATCAGGTTCCATATTAATTTTGTGCTGACATAGAGTGGGACTAATGCCCATTAAATCATCAAGAGTATATCCAATAGCAGCTAGGTCCTTCCTTAGAACTTTCAATAATCTTTCTTCTTCATGTTCTGAAAGGTTAGCACTAATAATAACATGATATATCTTCTTTTCATCCAGATAAGCATATTTCGAAGTGTTTGGCAATTGTTTTAATTCAAACATAGGATCACCTTTAGGTGGAGGAGGACCTCCTAGAGTTTCAATAGGCAAATTGTGTTTAAGTAGAGGACGTTGTTCAAAGAAATTTTTATCTATTTCATTTATTTCATGCATATTTAAATCATTTTCATGGTCTAGCAAATATTGTTCTAAAGGATCAGTAGGTCGAACTGCAATAGAACAAGGCCAATTAATTCATCCTTACTAGGAAATTCGTTTTCATGAAGCTTCCTACTAAACTTGGAAAAATTAAACTCATGATACTCATCACCAAAACAAACACCGATAGTTTGTTTCTCACAATCTATCTTAGCATTAACGGTGTTTAAGAAAGGTCTACCAAAGATAATGGGACAAAAGTCATCTTGTGGGGAACCACGAACAAGAAAATCAGTAGGGTATTTTATTTTCCCACTCATGACTTCAACATATCTAACAATCCCAATTGGTGACATGGTGTCTCTATTAGCAAGTTTAATAGTAACATCTATGCCTTCTATTTCTGCGGGTGATATGTCATTCATAATTTCTTGATATAAGGTATAAGGAATAGCACTCACACTAGCACCTATGTCACATAAACCATGATAACAGTGATCTCCTATTTTAACTGAGATGACAGGCATGCCAACAATAGGTCTATGTTTGTCCTTTTTATCAGGTTTGGCAATTCTATCAGCTTCTTCACAGAAGTAAATAACATGCCCATCTATATCTTCTTCTAAGAGATCTTTAACCATAGCATGTCAGATTTCGGGTTCTGGCAGACCCTTGAGGTTCGAACACTGGGGTGCGCGCGGAGATCTCTCCCCTACCGATCTACGTCCAATCTCCTCGCGTGATCTAAGCTGGAAACAATGAACAACACAAGGGACACGAGGTTTATACTAGTTTGGGCCACCGTTGTGGTGTAATACCCTACTCCAGTGTGTGGTGTGGTGGATTGCCTCAGGGGCTGATGATGAATAGTACAAGGGAAGAACAGCCTCGCGAGGGGTGTTCTTGAGCTGGTGCGATGAACTGCTTGGGTGAGTTCAGTCGCCTCTCTCTCTCTCTCTCTCTCTCTCTCTCTCTCTCTGCTAGGGCTCTATCAGATCTCTAGCTGTCTCTATCTCCTGATCTCTCGATGTCTCTCCCCCTCTATTCTGTGGTGGCTAGCTCTATTTATTGAGGCCCCGGGCCTCTCCCCAAAAAATGAGCGGGAAGGGTGCCAACAATTGGCCATTTTGAAGGGGAACATCTAGTACAAGTTATCCTGACCAAAGGTGGTCTTCGGCTGCCAAAAGCACTGGTGATGAGGCCGTCTTGGGCTCCACGGTGACCTCTGTCCTGCCGCTCTGTTGGTCTTGGTCTCGTTGCACCGGAATGGTAACCTTTGCCCAATGCCTTGGCATGTGCTTGCCCCCTTTGCACAAAAGGGGAAACAAGGACACTGCACAGGTCGGCGCCCTCCTGGTCTCGATCGTCATGGCTTGCGTCACGGGCTCCTCGCGAGGTACCCCTGCCTTGATCTCTCCGCCTCCTCGCGAGCCTGCCTGATGAGGCTGCCTCTGAGGAAGCTTTCTGTCATCCACCCCGCGAGGCTTGGCCCCTCGCGGGGGTCTTGAGCTTGAGCTGATGAAGATGGGCCGCACTGGGCCCCCACTTGAGCCACGCCGCAGGCCGCAGGCAGGCAAGTCTGGGAACCCCCGTTCCCAGAACACCGACAGTAGCCCCTGGGCCCAAGGCGCGCCCGGGCTTGGCCTAGCAGGGAAGCGAAGGGGCGAGCACGAAGCGCCGCGGGCCCCAATAGCCTGCAGCCTTGGGCGCCGCGTGGCGGTTGATTGGATGTGGGCGTCTGCGCTTCCCCACGATGCCTCGGCGACCGCACGACTTGACAAGTCCCCGCATGTAGAGAAACCGATCATGATTACCTGCGATCGTGGTGCTTGGCAGTTGGCTGAGCTTCGGCGGCTCCCTCTCTGGCAGCAGCTCCTCTAGCGGTGGCCGCGACCAGCCCCCGCTGAGCTTCGGCGGCTCCCTCTCTGGCAGCAGCTCCTCCAGCGGTGGTCGCGACCAGCCCCCGCGCCGTCGCACCTGCCTGGGTGAAGGTAGCGGGTCAGCCCGCCATCGCGCCCCGGCGAAGCGAGAGGAGGGATCCGCCTGAGCCCCAGGAGCAGCTCGAACCTTCGTTGTGGGTTGGTGCCGAACGAATTGCACCCATTTTGTTTTCCTTCTTTTCCTGCGCAGAAATAGAAGGTAGTATAGGGCCCCACGGGGGCGTGTTAGAACTGCTGCTGTTAACCATCGTGCTGCTTCCGATATTTCTGCGCTATGTTCCCGTGTCGTGCACCCATGTGCGGGAATTATTTTAGCTCGATGGGGCTTGACGTGGTCCTCGCCTCCCGAGGTTGTGGCCTCGCCGTGCACTTTGTGCCCTGCAAGGATCAGTAGGAGGAGTAACTTTCGGTCTTGGTTGTGGGGGCGATCGACCCAGGTCCTGTGCTCGTGTCGCGATGCCCGTGAGGCACGGACTGGGAGGGGTGCTCCCACAGTGGACTCGGACAGGAAAGCTCCAAACGATCGGGGCAGAAAACACTCGCGAGGGCGCCCGCGAACCTCCCTCGTGAGACTTGTGGGAGAGAAAACGAGGCAAGCGAGTGAAAAAGACAAAGAGTCACAAGCCAGGAACATCAACAGCTTTAATAAAACTTCAAACGGGAATAAACAAGCCAACTGCAGAAAGCAAATGAAAAAGCCGCGTCCGGCACCTATTCTAGTCTTCGACGTCTTCTCACCAGCGCGGAGCTTAGTGCTGCCACTGGGCGTGGGCGGGAGCCCCCGAGGCCCGAGGGCGGCACTCTAGAGACTCCGGGGCGTGTACAGCCCCACTCATTATGACATGAGAGTGTCACGGGCGGCGAGCTTCACAGGCATTGGCCTTCTTCATAGGCACCGGGCCTTTCCCGAAATGCGGCAACTTCATAGGAATTTGCCTTCTTCACAGGCACCGGGCCTTTCCCAAAACACGGCAGCTTCACATGCATTTGCCTTCTTCACAGGCACCGGGCCTTTCCCAAAATGCGGCAGCTTCACAGGCATTTGCCTTCTTCACAGGCACCGGGCCTTTCCCAAAACACGGCAGCTTCACAAGCATTTGCCTTCTTCACAGGCACCGGGCCTTTCCTAGGTGCTAGGCCTCGCTCAGGGGTAGAACCTTCGGAGATGTTGAATGTTCCATGCATTCTGGATGGGTACCCCCTCTGTGGTCTCCAAGCGCGCGGAGCCAGGCCTGGAGACATGAACAACCTTGAATGGGCCCTCCCACATGGGAGAGAGCTTGTGCAGCCCCTCCCTGGAGAGAACCCGTCTGAGTACGAGATCCCCTACCTCAAGAGTTCTGGGCGGATGTTGCGGCAGTGGTATCATCGCAGCGCCTGTTGATACCTTGCCGCTCGCAGCGCGGCTTCTCGGTGGCGTTCCTCCCCCAGCACGAGATCCATCCCCCGCATGGAGTCCTGCCGCGTCTCGTCGAACGCCAGGACCCATGCGGAGCAACGTCTAACCTCGTGAGGGAGAACAACCTCTGCTCCATAGACGAGGAAGAACGGGGCCTCGCCAGTCGGCTTGGTCGCAGTTGTGCGGATTGACCATAGCATGGACTGGAGCTCGTCGCACCAGCTCAACGGTGTCGATGAGTGCTGTGGGCCAGTAGAATCCACTACGGAACGCCTTGCCGACGAGGGTTCGTGACGACGAGTGGTGCCCGCAGTCTCCGCCGTGTATGTCCGCCAGTAGCTCCTTCCCTTGCTCTCGGGAGATGCAACATAGGGACATGTCATTTGGTCATTTCCTGTAGAGCTCCCCATCCTTGATGCAATAAGCTGTGGCCTGCCGCGCCACACGCTTCGCTTCCTCCTCGTTCTCCGGCAGAGTCCCTTTCATCAGGTAGCTCTTGAGCTCCGGGATCCAACACCCTTACTGAGGCCAGGCCGCAGACTGGGGCTCCTGAGGCAGGCGGCTGAGGGAGCTCCTCCCTTGGTTGCGCCGTGCTCGACAGTGACGGCACCGTCGAGGGTTTGAAGAGCCGCTCCTCGAAGATGCCAGGCTCCTGAGGCAGCCGTTGAGATGCCCTCTTGGCAATGTCATCAGCTTCCTGATTGGTGCCCCAGGGCACGTGTTGCAACTCCAGCCCCCAGAACTGTTTCTCCATCTTGCGAACCTCAGCGAGGTAGGCTTCCATGTGCTCGTCCTTTGGCTCGTATATCTTGTTGGAGAAGTTGACGAGGAGCTGCGAATCACCCTTGATGATGAGGCGCTTTACCCCTAAGGCAATTGCGGCCTTCAGGCCTGCTATTAGGCCTTCATACTCCACTATGTTGTTGGAGACCTTTTCTCCGTGCTAGAAGCAGAGTTGTACGGAGTAGTAGAGTTTGTCCTGGGTAGGGGATACGAGCACTGCGCCAGCTCCCGCACCGTGTCGGGAGAACGCCCCATCGAAGTACATGACCCAGCCGTACGGTGCTTCACTTCCCGGGGAAAGTAATCGGTCTTCGCCTGCCTCGAGACCCAGCGCTTCTGCCCATTCTGCCACGAAATCCGCAAGTGCGGCTCCCTTGATGACTCTGGTCGTACTGAATTCTAGCTGAAATGCCTGTAGTTCAATGTTCCATTCTGCGACCCTCCCAGCTGAGTTGGGGCTCCTGAGTACTCTTTCCAAGGGGTATGCTGAGACGACTTTGATGGGATGGCCTTGGAAGTAGTGGCGCAGCTTGCGTGAGGCCTCTAGTAGCGCGAGGAGGAGTTTTTGAGGCATGGGGTACCGTGCCCTTGTGCCCCGTAGCACCGTGCTGACGAAGTACACGCGATGCTCGACGAGGTTGACGGTGCCGGCGCAGCTTGTGTCCTCCAGAGGTCGGGGCGTCTCTTAAGACGACGGAGCCCCCAGTGCTTGGTTGCCTGAAGAGGCCTCTCCTGCTTCGGGTGCGTTCTCCTGCTACGGCTGTTCCTTTCTGGCTATGGTTGCGGCCTTCGCGAGGCCCTCCCGGCTCTGCTTTGCTTTAGTTTGGACAATTGATGCGGCCTTGGCACAGTGCTCCTCCCTGACCGCCACCAGGGCTGCGCTAGCGGAGTAGGGGGTGGCCGCAAGGTAGAGCATAGGGGCTCCCGAGGACGCGGAGCTACCATCACTGGTGGGATGGTAAGGTACCTCTTGAGGTCTTGGAATGCCTTGTCAGCCTCTTCAGTCCATTCGAAGGGGCCCTTTTTCTTCATTAGCTTGAAGAAGGGCAGCGCTCGTTCTCCTAGCTTGGAGATGAAGCGCCCCAGCGCAGTTACACGCTCGGTGAGCTTCTGCATTTCTCTGAGGGTCCTTGGCGGGCTCATGTCTTCGACTGCCTTGACCTTCTCCGGGTTGGCCTCGATGCCCCTGTGGGACACGAGGAAACCCAGGAGCTTGCCCGAGGGGACTCCAAACATGCACTTCTCCAAGTTGAGCTGTAGGTCCACTTCGTTGAGGCTCGCAAAGGTTTCTTCCAGGTCCTGTATCAGGGTTCTTGCCTCACGAGACTTCACCACAATGTTATCGACGTAAGCTTCAGCGTTCCTCCCGAGCTGCCGGCTTAAGGCGATGTGCATCAGCCGCTGAAAGGTCGCGCCTACGTTGCGCAACCCAAATGGTATGCACGTATAGCAGTACACTCCACACAGGGTCAGGAAAGCCGTCTTCTCCACGTCTTCTACCGCCATCTTGATCTGGTGATAGCCCGAGAAGGCATCTAGGAAACACAATAGGTCACACTCTGCGGTGGAGTCGACTATCTGGTCAATGCGGGGAGCGGAAATGGATCCTGCGGGCAGGCCTTGTTGAGGTTGGTGAAGTCGACACACATGCACTACTTTCCTCCCTTTTTTGGCACAACGACCGGATTAGCCAGCCAATCAGGGTAGCGGACCTCACGGATAACTCCTGCCGCCTCTAGCTTCCGGGTCTCTTGAACGATGAAAGCCTGTTTCTCAGTGGACTGCCGCCTCGCCTTCTGCTTCACGGGGCGCACATTGGGGCACACGTTGAGGTGATGCTCAATCACTTTCCTTGGGACCCCTGCCAACTGATGAGGTTCCCACACGAACACCTTCTTGTTCGCACGCAGGAACCTCACCAGGGCCTCCTCCTGCTCGGGCTCGAGGTTGGCCCCTATGGTGAAGGTGGCGCCAGTGGACCCATCCTCGTCGACTGGTACCTGCTTGGTTTCCGCCTTGTCTTGGGTGAATAGCTGCTTCTTTTTAGCCGGTTCAGCCCCCTTGGGCTCAAGGGCATCGGTGCTAGTGGGCTGTGCCACCGCGGCCGCCCTGAAAACAAGCTGGAGCACCTACAGCGCATCCCTTGTGTCTCCTGACACGGTGAGGGCGCCGCTGCTCCCAGGCATCTTCATGAGGTTGTACGTCGGGTGAGTTGCTGCCGTGAACCGAGCCAAGGCCGGATAGCCGAGGATGGCATTGTAGGGGAGGCCAATGGGGGCGATGTCGAAGTCGATCAGCTCCGTGCGGAAGTTGTCACAGGTGCCGAAGGTCACTGGGAGGCGGATCTGTCCCAAGGAGGCGGTGGAACTGGCTCCGACGCCCGAGAAAGGCCTACTGGGTTGGAGCCGTTCCAGCGGCACGTGGAGGAGGCTGAAGGCCTCCACCGAGAGCATGTTAAGGCCGGCACCACCGTCAATGAGGGTCCTGGTTACGGCCACTTGGCAGATGGTGGGGGTGCACAGCATCGGGAGCGCGCCCCGAACCGATGGGGTTGAAGGGGTGGTCCTCCGAGTCGAAGGTTAGATCGACATCGGGCGCCACCCAGCCCGGGGGGCTTCTTGGCGCTTGGAGGCGGTGCTGATCCGGCGGGTGAACGGCTTGACGTGATGGCTCGAGGGTGGTGCCTGGGAGCCACCCAGGAGAGTTGCGACGACGGGCGGCGCTGGTGCGGCGAAACGGGCGAGGAAGAGGTCGCGCAGCTCCTCCCAGGAGGTGACAGAGGCCGCCGGCAGGTGGAGGAGCCACGCGCGCGGGACGCCGGTGAGGGCCATGGGTAACCAGTTGGCCATCACCCGGTCGTCGCCCCGGCTCTGAGGACGGCCTCCTCGTATGCCAGCAGGAAAATCATCGGGTCTGTCGCACCATTGTAGCGCAGCGGCATCTCGGGCTTGAACTTGTGCGGCCCCTGCACCTGTCGCAAGGTGGGGGCCAAGGCCCGGAGCCCCCTGGCCCCAATGCCGGCATCCGTTGCTGGAGTGGGCGGCGCGTTGTCCGCCATGAGGGCGGGATGCGATGTTGGGGGAGAGCGGGTTGTCAGGAGGGAGAACTCCAGTGCACCCCTACCTGGCGCGCCAAATGTCGGATTTCGGGTTCCGGTAGACCCTTGAGGTTCGAACACTGGGGTGCGCGCGAAGATCTCTCCCCTACTGATCTACGTCCAATCTCCTCGCGTGATCTAAGCTGGAAACAACGAACAACACAAGGGACACGAGGTTTGTACTGGTTCGGGCCACCGTTGTGGTGTAATACCCTACTCCAGTGTGTGGTGTGGTGGATTGCCTCAGGGGCTGATGATGAATAGTACAAGGGAAGAACAGCCTCGCGAGGGGTGTTCTTGAGCTGGTGCGATGAACTGCTTGGGTGAGTTCAGTCGCCTCTCTCTCTCTGCTAGGGCTCTATCAGATCTCTAGTTGTCTCTATCTCTCGATCTCTTGATGTCTCTCCCCCTCAATTCTGTGGAAGGGCGCCAACAATTGGCCATTTTGAAGGGGAACATCTAGTACAAGTTATCTTGACCAAAGGTGGTCTTCGGCTGCTAAAAGCACTGGTGATGACGCCGTCTTGGGCTCCACGGTGACCTCCGTCCTGTCGCTCTGTTGGTCTTGGTCTCGTTGCACCGGAATGGTAATCTTTGCCCGATGCCTTGGCCTGTGCTTGCCCCCTTTGCACCAAAGGGGAAACAAGGACACTGCACAGGTCGGCGCCCGCCTGGTCTCGATCGTCATGGCTTGCGTCACGGGCTCCTCGCGAGGTACCCCTGCCTTGATCTCTCCGCCTCCTCGCGAGCCTGCCTGATGAGGCTGCCTCTGAGGAAGCTTTCTGTCGTCCACCCCGCGAGGCTTGGCCCCTCGCGAGGGTCTTGAGCTTGAGCTGATGAAGTTGGGCTACGCTGGGCCCCCACTTGAGCCACGCCGCAGGCCGCAGGCAGGCAAGTCTGGGAACCCCCATTCCCAGAACGCTGACATAGCAATACTAGGTTCTACTTTGATTTGTTCATCAAGTTTAGGTGGTCTAATATAGCTTTTGTTAACCATAGTTGAAACTTTAGCATGTTCCTTTATCCTAACAGGGAAAGGTGGTTTCTCAATATAAGCAGAAGGAATAACTGGATCAACATTATAAAGTATAGTTTCTTATTTAACTGGTACCGGTTCTTTAATTTCTTCTTTAATAGGTGGGTGATATTTAAACCACTTCTCTTTAGGGAGTTCAACATGAGTAGCAAATGATTCACAAAAGGAGGCTACTATCTCAGAGTCAAGTCCATATTTAGTGCTAAACTTTTGAAAATCATCGGTATCCATAAAAGATATAACACAATCATACTTAAGTTTAATGTCTGACTCTTTACCTTCGCCGAGTTCCCAATCTTCAGAGTTGCATTTAATTCTTTCCAAAGGATCCCACCGGAATTCAATAGTCTTCTTTATAAAAGAACATGCACAAGAAGTATCCAGCATGGTTTTATCATTACGAGAAAGCCGAGCATAAAAATTCTGGATAATAGTTTCTCTTGAGAGCTCACGATTGGGGCATGAATATAACATTGACTTAGGCCTCCCCCAAGCTAGAGCGATACTTTCTCCTTCATGAGGCCAAAAATTATATATATAATTCCGATCACGATGAACGAGATGCATAGGATAATTTTTTTGGTGGAACTCCAATTTCAAACGATTCCAATTCCATGATCCAATATCATCGCATACCCTATACCATGCCAATGCTTTTCCCTTCAAAGATAAAGGGAAAACCTTTTTCATCACTTCATCTCCGGGTAATCCTGCAAGCTTGAACAATCCACAAATTTGTTCTACATATATCAAATGCATATCAGGATGTTCGGTTCCATCTCCTGCATAAGGATTAGCTAGCAGTTGTTTTATCATACCCGAGGGAATTTCATATTCAATATTTTTAGTAGGTGCAGTAGGTTGAGGGGTAGCTAATTGTGGTTTCGGACGAGGTGAAGATACCCCGAACAAACCCCTCAAATTATTGTTTTCCATAGTAACAAGTGACAATAAATTTCAGCACACTATATAAATGTTTCCTTACCAAATTCCACTTACCAAAGGCGCTTCACTCCCCGGAAACGGCACCGTAAAATAGCCTTGATCACCCACAAGTATAGGGTATCAATTGTAGCTCTTTTCTATAAGTAAGAGTGTCGAACCCAACGAGGAGCAGAAGGAAATGGCAAGTGGTTTTCAGTAAGGTAATGTCTGCAAGTGCTGAAATTGTAAGTAGCGGAGTAGTTTGATAGCAAGATAATTTGTAACGAGCAAGTAATGATAGTAGTAACAAAAGTGCAGCAAGGTAGCCCAATCATTTTGAGGCAAAGGACAGGCCAAAACGGTTTTTTATGATAAGCAAAGCATTCTTGAGGGTACACGGGAATTTCATCTAGTCACTTTCATCATGTTGGTTCGATTTGTGTTCTCAACTTTGATAATTTAATATGTGGGTGGACCGGTGCTTAGGTGTTGTTCCTACTTGAACAAACCTCCTACTTATGATTAAACCTCTCACAGGCATGCGCAACTATGAGAAAAGTATCAAGAACAAATTCTAAGCATAGCATTAAACTTTTGGATCCAATCGGTCCCTTACGGAAAAAGGCATAAACTGGGTGCCGGGGTTTCTGATCCACGGGCACCTATGGGACCGGCGGTCCGGGTCCCTTTTGGTTCGGCGGGGGGCGGAGGTTGCGCAAAGAGCAGATCGAGGCGAAGCACGCGGGCGGTTGGTCATGCGAGGAGTAAATCGAGGCGAAGCACGCGAGCGATTTACCCAGGTTCGGGCCGCACGGATGCGTAAAACCCTACTCCTGCTTTGTGGATTGGTATTGATTTCTGGCTCGGGAGCGAGATCGAGCGTGAGTGTGTGGAATTTGCTGAACCCCCCTCTACGTTGCCCTGGGCCTCCTTTTATATGCTCAAGGGGTTACCGACATAGGGCAACGGAGGGCAAAAGTGGAAAGGGTGTCGTGGGTAGGCACAGCTAGGTGCTGTAGTAGGCACAGCTAGCGGCTACAGTGTTATCATACCTAACCCTGACGGCAGGGGACAAGGGCATTAAATGCCCGTCTGTGTCGCCTAGACAGCACCGAAAGGGACCGCTAGGGACGCCACCGTCTTGCCACGATGGTTGTCTTGTCAGCGCCTGCGTGCCACCGCACGCCCCTAGCTGCACAGCCTCCTGCCACGTGCGCTTGGGAGGGGCCCCGAAGCGACACGTGGGTGGATGTGCTGGAGCGCGGGCGTGGAGTGGGGGCTTGCCGCGGCAAGTGCCTTGCCGCGACCGTCGACTTGTCGCTTCCGGGAGCTTGTCGCTCACCGGGCCTTGTCGGGGCACGTAGTGCGCCGTGACAAGTTCCTTGGAATGCCTTGGATGGCCTTCCCGGCAAGCGCCTCTTGCCGGGGCCTTGGGACGCTTCTGATGGCCTTCCCGGCAAGCTCCTCTTGCCGGGGTCTTGCCTTCTTCCCGGCAAGCTCCTCTTGCCGGGGTCTTGTCTTGAGTGCTTTGTTCTTGAATGGTCTTCAAAGGGACCACGGAGGACCTTGGCGGTGACCTGGCAGGCCTTGCCGCGGGACGCTGCGACTGCCCGTGCACAAGTTCGGGGTACTAAGGGTACCCCTACTTTAGTACACCGACAGGAGCCCCCGGGCCTGGGCCAGACACGGTGCCGAGCGCTGTTGGGCCAGGCCCAAAACAGTGCACGGGCACGCGCGGCCTAGGTCACGCCGCATATCCCTCCGCTTCCACCGCGCACGCCCGGAACGGCACGCGTCAAACGCAGCGTCGTGGGTGACGTGGGCGGCGCGGGCGCGCGGGGCTGAGCCCTGCGAGCGTGCGTCAAGCCATGATGAAGGGGAACGGCGCACGCCCTTTTCTCCATGCGGAGATAGGCGTGGGGGCGTGGCGCATTTACTGGACGGGGCCGGCGTGCGGTTTTCGAAGCGCCCACTCCCCGAGATTACGGGGTAGGGCGAGGCTGCCCCATCCGTCGCCTCAGTTCTGCATCTCCGCCACGCGGCTCCCATGCACTTGGGATCGCGGACGGCGGGAGCGGGAACCTGGGCCGCTGTGAGCAGAGGGGGCGGGTCGGCCCGCCTCCCTGCTCTTCCCGTGCCTTGATTCACCGAGCGGGGCGGCTGGGCTCCCACTTCGCTCCTTTATAAGGAGTGGGAAGGGAGCACCGAAGCCTGCACCCTCTCGTCTCCTCCTTTCTTCAGCTTCTGCTCCCCTTTCTCCTTTTCGCCTCCTTGATCTACCTCCTAAAGAGAGGGACAGGAAAGGGATTACGGGCACCTTATCTTTTTAATTGTAAGCCTTCGGGCCTTAGCTGTATCTAGAACTTGTAATCCTCTCTTTCATGTTTTTCATCCTCTATGGACTGTACCTGTATGGGATGTTTTTTTAATGAAAAGGGGATGTTTGCCGGGTTATTTGCCTCGCGGGTCGAACCCACGCCAAGGAGCAAATCCTTAGTATCCCTCGGATAGACATTCCCGGCAACAGGCCCTGCCGCCTTCCCACGTTGCTTCGACCGTTCTCACGCCTTTGACGGAGGCGGGAACGAGGTGGGTGCGGCCTCCTCGTTTCATCCCTTCGCTATCGCGGCTACGACCAGACTTGGCCCCGGGAACGCGCTCCAGGGCCTAGAGTCGGGGGAGCACGGCAGTTTACGGGAAGAAACGCGGTTTCACATTCCCCAGTCCATAAGAGGATGCATGAAGAGGGATGGAAAACTTATCTGATATCGCAGCCCCTGGCAACTCTGGCTTGCCGGGGGTGACATCTTGGCATTTGCAGCCCCCGGCGTTCTTGCCGGGGCCCAGGTGCCGGCGCGCCCTTCTTCTCCTTTTCGTCTCCAGGTGGTCTGGCCAGGACGTGCGAGCCCTGCGAACGAAGGAAAAGCAAAGGGACGGACACTCGACCTCTAAGCTAGGGGTTAGCCGCTGTTAGGGACTATCGACCCTAACCAAGGACGAGACTCAGACTCAACCTAGCATGCATGCTAAAACCCCCGGGGTATGCAGCGCTTCATTTTCTGGTGCTCAGGGTCTACGCCTGGCTCTGTACAGAGGATTACATGCAACAGCGGCAAGACTCGTACAGAAAGGTGGTTGCCGGGCAGGGCCCGACAACCCGCGCCTTACGGGTAAAACTTACGAAGATGCTCGATGTTCCAGGAGTTGCTCACTGGGATGCCATCTTCGGTCTCAAGGCGGACAGCGCCAGGCCTTGTGACTCATTTCACCCGGTAAGGGCCTTCCCACTTCGGCGTCAACTTGCTGGAATTCTTGGTCGACTGAACGCGCCGAAGAACAAGGTCGCCTTCCTCGAGACTCCTGGCATTGACTCTGCGGCCGTGGTAGCGGCGCAGAGCTTGCTGGTAGCGAGCAGCTCGCACAGCAGCCTGGAGACGATCTTCCTCAAGGAGCAGCGCGTCATCTTGCCGCAGCCGCTCTTGCTCAAGCTCATCGTAAGCGAGCACTCGAGGTGACCCGTATACGAGTTCCGTGGGGGTAACTACCTCTGCTCCATAGACTAGAGCAAAGGGTGTCTGTCCAGTGGCTCGATTTGGCGTCGTTCTTATCGACCAAAGAACCACCGGTAGCTCCTCGATCCAGTTTCTTCCGCACTTGCGCAGCCTGTCGAAAGTTCTGGTCTTGAGCCCGCGCAGCACCTCAGCATTTGCCCTCTCCGCTTGACCGTTGCTCCTTGGGTGAGCAACAGAAGCGAAGCAGACTTTGGCGCCGAGATCTTGGATGTACTGCATGAAGGCGTGGCTCGTGAACTGTGTGCCGTTGTCGGTGATTATCCGGTTAGGGATCCCGAAGTGGCAAGCAATCGACCTAAAGAACTTGACGGCTGACTGTGCGGTCACCTTCCTCACTGGTTCCACTTCCGGCCACTTTGTGAACTTGTCGATTGCGACGTACAAGTACTCAAAGCCCCCGACAGCTCGGGGGAAGGGGCCGAGGATGTCGAGCCCCCAGACCGAAAAGGGCCAGGATAAAGGGATCGTCTGGAGAGCTTGAGCTGGCTGGTGTATCTGCTTGGAATGGAACTGGCACGCTTCACACTTGGTTACTTGTGCAGTTGCATCCTGGAGGGCTGTTGGCCAGAAGAATCCTTGCCGGAATGCTTTGCCGACAAGTGCTCTCGCGCCAATGTGGTGACCACATATGCCTCCGTGTATCTCTGCCAACAGCTTCTGTCCGTCTTCCCGGGGAATGCACCTCAATTTCACACCGTTGAGTCTTCTTCTGTACAGCGTCTTGTCGACGAACTGGTACATACTTGACTGCCGGGCTACTCTTTCAGCTTCTTCTTGCTCTTCGGGAAGTTCTCCTGTCTGAAGGAAACGGACAATCTGCTGCGCCCATGTTGGAGCCTGTGGCTCGACAACAAGGACTAAAGGCGACTCTGCTGCCGCGGGAACATCCGCTTCTACGGCAAGAAGCTGTGTCTCTGCCGGAGCTTGACGTTCCGCGACAAGCTTGCCGGGAGCTTCAGCTTCAACGGAACAAACCCTAGGGCTTGCCGGAGCATCTGGCTCCCCGGCGCTCTTGGCGTTGATCTTGGAGGTTGCTGCGGGAATATCTGCTTCTACGGCGAGAAGCTGTGTCTCTGCCGGAGCGTGACATTCCGCGACAAGCTTGCCAGGAGCTTTTGCTTCAACGGAACAAGCCCTAGGGCTTGCCGGAGCAGACTGCTCCTCAGCGCCTTCGGTGTTGATCTTGGCTTTCGGGGTGGGGAGTGCACAGTAGTTGCACCCCCACCAGTCTTGTCACCACCGGTTCGTGCCTGGCTGACTCGCTGCGGCTGCGACGTGGTCGGCTGCCGAGGAGTGTCACCGTTGGCGAAACTGATGAGACTCTGGATAGTGGCCCTCCAGTCGTCGATCTTGTCCGGCGCTGGAGGGTAGTCTAGGAGCAGCTGAGCTCGCGCCAGAGCTTCGGCTGCGGTGCCGGGCGGCGGTAGCGAACGGTGCGAGGAGCGGGATAAGCTCGGACTTCTAACTATGTTAGAAGGAGCAGTATCTCGTCCAGGCGACCGCGTCTCGCTCGCGCCGGCTGGTTGACGTGCATGGTGGTCCAGAGCGCTCCGAGATCCACCAGACCGATCCGGGTCCAGCGAGCACATGGTATCGTGAGTACCATGACGCCGCCGGTCTCGCGCCTCCTGAGATGGGCGCGGTGCATGCACGGACGCCGAGGTCGTGGAGTGCGCCCGGTCGTTGTGGGAGTCGGCCACGCCGCCGATGGGCAGTGCAGCCTTGCCCTGGGACCTGGCAGCACCGTGGGTTCCCTCGTCGATGCGTGCCCTTCCGCCAGCGCCTGCACCACCATCCATTTGCTCCGGCGGTGGGTGGCTCGGCGCGGACGGAGCGGCTGCCTCCGAAACTTTCTTCTTCGGCGGCATGTTGATGAAGATGGTGAAGATCGATGAAGAAGATGAAGATCTAGCCCGCAAGAATGTCGGATCTGATTCACACAACTTCGACGCCCCCTACCTGGCGCGCCAGAGATGCCGGGGTTTCTGATCCACGGGCACCTATGGGACCGGCGGTCCGGGTCCCTTTTGGTTCAGCGGGGGGCGGAGGTTGTGCAAAGAGCAGATCGAGGCGAAGCACGCGGGCAGTTGGTCGTGCGAGGAGTAAACCGAGGCGAAGCATGCGAGCGATTTACCCAGGTTCGGGCCGCACGGATGCGTAAAACCCTACTCCTGCTTTGTGGATTGGTATTGATTTCTGGCTCGGGAGCAAGATCGAGCGTGAGTGTGTGGAATTTGCTGAACCCCCCTCTACGTTGCCCCGGGCCTCCTTTTATATGCTCAAGGGGTTACCGACATAGGGAAACAGAGGGCAAAAGTGGAAAAGGTGCCGTGGGTAGGCACAGCTAGGTGCTGTAGTAGGCACAGCTAGCGGCTACAGTGTTATCATACCTAACCCTGACGGCAGGGGACAAGGGCATTAAATGCCCGTCTGTGTCGCCTAGACAGCACCGAAAGGGACCGCTAGGGACGCCACCGTCTTGCCACGATGGTTGTCTTGTCAGCGCCTACGTGCCACCGCACGCCCCTAGCTGCACAGCCTCCTGCCACGTGCGCTTGGGAGGGGCCCCGGAGCGACACGTGGGTGGATGTGCTGGAGCGCGGGCGTGGAGTGGGGGCTTGCCGCGGCAAGTGCCTTGCCGCGACCGTCGACTTGTCGCTTCCAGGAGCTTGTCGCTCACCGGGCCTTGTCGGGGCACGTAGTGCGCCGCGGCAAGTTCCTTGGAATGCCTTGGATGGCCTTCCCGGCAAGCGCCTCTTGCCGGGGCCTTGGGACGCTTCTGATGGCCTTCCCGGCAAGCTCCTCTTGCTGGGGTCTTGCCTTCTTCCCGGCAAGCTCCTCTTGCCGGGGTCTTGTCTTGAGTGCTTTGTTCTTGAATGGTCTTCAAAGGGACCACGGAGGACCTTGGCGGTGACCTGGCAGGCCTTGCCGCGGGACGCTGCGACTGCCCGTGCACAAGTTCGGGGTACTAAGGGTACCCCTACTTTAGTACACCGACACTGGGGTTTAAGCTTCTGTCACTCTCACAACCCATCATCTAATTGCTACTCCACAATGCATTCCCTTAGACCAAAATATGATGAAGTGTCATGTATTCGATGTTCACATGACAGCACTAAGGGAATCACAACATACATACTATCAAAATATCGAACGCATATCAAGTTCACATGATTACTTGCAACATGATTTCTCCCGTGACCCCAACAACAAAAGCAACTACTCACAAATGATAAAAATGCTCATGATCAGAGGAGTATTAAATAGCATAATGGATCTTAATGTATAATATTCCACCAAATAAACCATATAGTAATCAACTACAAGATGTAATCAACACTACTAGTCACCCACAAGCACCAATCTATAGTTCAGGTAACAAGATTGAACACAAGAGATGAACTAGGGTTTGAGAGGAGATGGTGTTGTTGAAGATGTTGATGGAGATTGCCCTCCCCAAGATGGGAGAATTGTTGGTGATGATGATGACGATGATTTCCCCCTCCAGAAGGGAAGTTCCCCCGGTGGAATCACTCCACCGGAGGGCAAAAGTGCTCCTACCCAAGTTCTGCCTCAAGGCGATGGCGCTTCGTCCCGAAAGTCCTCTCCTTATTTTTTCTAGGTCAAAACGACTTATATACCAGAAGATGGACACCGAAGGTGGGCCTGGGTGAGCACTGGTGGGTTGTGCCCACCTAGTGGGCCCCCTCTGGTAGTTATTTGCTCCTATAATTCCTAGATATTCCATAAAAATCTCCGAGAAGTTTCAGCTTGTTTGGAGTTGTGTAGAATAGGTAGCCTGGCGTAGCTTTTCTAGGTCCACATTTCTAGCTGTCGTAATTCCCCCTCTTGGTTTGTACCTTGCAAATTATGAGAGAAAAGGCATTAGAATTACTCCAACAAGCTTCATTATGGATAAAACATCATAAATAACAGTAAGAAAACATGATGCAAAATGGACGTATCAAGGTGGTTTCGTACCCCACAAACAATTCTGTCTTATGTTCTCCGCTAGATAGGAACTTTGGAGTGATTCTTTGTTGCACGTTGAGGGATGGTTATATGATCCAATTATATTAGCATTGTTGAGAGATTGCATTAGCGAAAGTACGGACCCTAGGCCTCATTTTCAAGCATTGGCACATCGTTTTTGTGCACGTTTACTATTTGCTACCTTGCTCTTTTTATTTATTCAGATTATAAAAAGATATTTGTACCATCCATATTACACTTTTATCACCATCTCTTCGCCGAACTAGTGCACCTATACAATTTGCCATTGTATTAGGTGTGTTGGGGACACAAGAGATTTCTTGTATTTGATTGCATGGTTGTTTGAGAGAGACCATCTTCATCCTACACCTCCCACGGATTGATAAACCTTAGGTCATCCACTTGGAAAATTGATGTTGTCCTACAAAACTCTGCGCTTGGAGGCCCAACACGAGTCAACAAGAATAAAGTTGCGTAGTAGACATCAAGCTCTTTTCTGGCACCGTTGCCGGGGAGGTGAGTGCATGAAGGTGTATCTTTAGATCTTGCAATTGAATCTTTTGGTTTCTTCTTTTATCACTAGTTTGGTTTATAAAAGAAAACTGCATAAAAAATGGCATTGAGGTTGCATCATATTATTGATCATCTTTATAATATTTTTCTTGAAAATGATGGACCGGAAAATTGTTCTCAATTGTTAGAAGAAGAAGTCAATAAAATGTTTGGCACAAAATATTTGAATGATGAGCCTGATTGCAATGTTGTTAGTATAAATTCTTTGAATGTCCATCATTCTAATGATATGCAAAGCTACAAGCTTGGGGATGCTTTATTTGATGAAGATGATATTTTTACCCCCCCCCCCAAGTTTTGATGAGAAAACTTATTATGATGAAAGCATGCCTCCTATTTGTGATGATTATATCGATGAAAGTGGTTTTGGAGAGGTCATGACTTTATTTAGTGATGAATCCACCATTTCGGAAGAGGTTTCAATTGATTATTGTGAGAACAAAGTTGCTATCTATGATGATTATGGTGATGACATGTATGCTATAAAGAATAATGATAACCATGAAACTTGTCATCATAATTTTAATATTCACTCTCATGATAGTTATTTTGTTGAGTTTGCTCCCACTACTATTGATAAGAAGAAATTTGCTTATGTGGAGAGTAATAAGTTTTCTATGCTTTTGTGTCATGAAAAGAATGCTTTATGTGATGGTTATATTGTTGAATTTCTCCAGGATGCTACTGAAAATTATTATGAGAGCGGAACATTTGCTTCTACATATTGCAATAATATCAAGTTTCCTCTCTATGTGTTGAAATTTTAGAAGTTATGCATGTTTTGCCTTCCTATGCTAGTTGATTCTTGTTCCCATAAATTGTTTTCTCACAAAATCCCTATGCATAGGAAGTGGGTTAGACTTAAATGTGCTAGTCATATGCTTCATGATTCTCTTTTTCATGTTTCAATTCTTATCCTTTAAATGAGCATCATTGAAATCATCATACCTAGCTTAAAAGGCACTAAAGAAAAGCGCTTGTTGGGAGACAACCCAACACTTTTACCTACTGTTTTACGTGTTCACATGATTAGGATACTGTAGTAATCATGTTTTATTGCTTTCGTTTCAATAAAGTGCGAAGTAAGACCTTTGGGATGGCTTACGATGATAGCTGATTTGATCTTGCTGAAAAACAGAAACTTTTGTGCTTAGGAAAACAATTCTCATTTTTAACAGGAGCGTCATAAAATGTTGATTCTTTTTGCAGAAGATTAACAGAAACATTTCACAGGGTTTCCTATTTTTTCAGAATTTTGGAGCAGCAGAAGTATGGTTGGAGTACATATTACTACAGACTGTTTTGTTTTTGGCAGATTCTGTTTTCAATGCATAGTTTGCTTGTTTTCTAGTTTCCATTGCTTATATTGCCTAATATAAATTCTGGAAATGATATGCTACAGTAGGCATTGTGTGAGAACAACTATGAATCGTGTCTTTGATAGTACCAAAAGTGAAATGGTTTGCTCTTTATCATACTAACTATCTCACAAAGTTCCGTTAAGTTTTGTGTGATTGAAGTTTTCAATTTTGGATGATATGTCAATATGAGGAGAATAAGGAGTGAAAATACCCTAAGCTTGGGGATGCCCAAGGCACCCCAAGGTAATATCCAAGGAAGATCCAAGCAACTCAGCTTGGAGATACCCCAGAAGGCATCACCTCTTTCGTCTCCAACATTATCGGTAACCTCACTCGGAGCTATGTTTTCATTTGTAACATGATATGTGTTTTACTTGGAGCATCATTTTATTTTCTTTAGGATTTGCTTGCTGTTATTTATAATAATCTTTTGCATATTTTATTTCAATAAAAGTAGCAACGATAGCCTTTGCCATGCTTATTTTGCAAGTATACATGTTGCTGTTTGGAAACAGAAAGTTTACCGTTGTTGCAAAAATTCCCTAGAAAAGTCACAATGTGATAAAATGTTGAATTTTTTTGCAAAATAATCTCTGATAAATTTTCTACAGTGTGGTAATTTTTCATAATCTTTGGAGTGTAAGAAGTATTGATACTCTTACATTCTTTACAGACTATAATGGTTTGGCAGATTGCTGTTATGTTCGCATTGTTTGCATATGTTTGCTTGTTTAATGATTATATTTGCGGATAGGAATATTAAATATGCAGAGGCATTTAGTATGCAATGTTGAATAATAATTTTAGTGATTTTCTATGGTAGAGAATGATAAGGTTTTTGCATTGGTTTATACTAACATATCTCACGAGTTCTTGTTGAGTTTTGTGTGGATGAAGCTTTTGAGATTTAGGAAAACCGTGATATGAGAAGAATTAAGGAGACAAAAAAGCTCAAGCTTGGGGATGCCCAAGGCACCCCAAGATAATATTTCAAGAAGTCTCAAGCATCTAAGCTTGGGGATGCCCCGATAGGCATCCCACCTTCCCTCTTCAACAATTATCGGTTAGTATCGGTTGAACCTAAATTTTTGCTTCTTGACATGATGTCTGCTATTCTTAGAATGTCATTTTATTTTCACTTTGCTTGTTGTTTTAATAAAACACTTAGATCTGAAAGTTTTTAAATAAAATAGAGTCCTCAAATAGTTGCCAGGGAGGCTAGCTAAGCGGCATGCACATCCCGTCAACGAAGCTCTTTTATATGGAATTGCTCTAGTTCTTCAGTTATATCTTTTTGAGCACGATGTGCTTTAGTATTTTTGAAGAAATTATCTCTTGCTTCACTTAAATCAATTTGAGAGAATTAAATATTATGCTGATGATCTTCATTTATATCTTTTTGGAGTAGCTTGTCATTTACTCTTGTGCTTCACTTATATCCTATGAGTAAATTGTTGAATAAATTGAATTTCATGAAGTTGAAATCATATCATGCCTAGTGGTAGCTTCACATTGGGTTTAGAAAGTGAAATCTTTTGAGGCTTTACAATCACAATATTGGTCATACAAGCAATTCACGAATAATTAGTATAAGGAAGAGAACTTTCACATACAAATACACTATCATGGAAATCTTTTGTGATTGTGAGCCCCCATCAAAATATTATATGCCAAAATTGTTGACATTAGACAAGGAAGACAACGTAATGGGTTATGTTTGTTCATAATCACATAGAAGTTATATTGTCATAGATCCTTCAACATGTGGTGCTTGCCCCCATCCTTGCTAGCCAAAAATTCTGCACCAAGTAGAGATACTGCTTGTGCATCCAAAAACCCTTAAACTCAAATCTGATCTTCAAGAGTCCACCATATCTACCTAAGGATTCAGCAAGATCCTTCAGGTAAGTTGTCATCGGTGCAATAAGGCAATAAAAATTGCTTCTAAAAGTGTGAGATCATTTAGTGTAAGAGAAAATTGAGCGTTGTACGAACTTGTGATGGTGAAGAATAAAAGTGACACACTGCATAATAAAGGTTGCCATCACAAGGGGCAATACAACGTGACGTTCTATTGCACTAAGGGGTTGAGCATACAAACAAATAAGCGCATGGAAACCTCTGCGTCCCTCTACGAAGGGCCAATCTTTTACTTTTATGTATTTACTTTTATGCAAAGAGTCAAAGTTTTTCTCTGTATTCCTTTTTATTTTTCTCCTTTGGCAAGCATCATGTGGTGAGGAAAGATCTAGGCACATATGTCAAGTTGAATATGGGTAGCATGAGTTATTATTGTTGACATCACCCTTGAGGTGAATACGTTGGGAGGCGAAATTATAAGCCCCTATCTTTCTATGTGTCCGGTTGAAACGTTTTGCTCATGTGTATGCGGTGAGTGTTAGCAATCATAGAAGACTATATGATGGTTGAGTATGTGGAGCTCTTACTTAAACTCTGTTGAATAAGTTGAATTGCAATTTCTTGGTGACTGAGAACATAGGTTGTTGAGTTTTAAGAGAATTCATTGTTTGAACCTTAACATGTGAATTGGTTGCTACTTTAACATGAGAAGTTTCACAAGAAAGAATTGTTGTTATGATGCTAGGAAAAGTGATTGAGATTATCATTGATCAAACTTGTGCACTTTGCTAGCATTCACACTTCATAAATTATTTCTTTTATCATTTACCTACTCCAGGATGAGTAAGAATTAAGCTTGGGGATGCTGGTACGTCTCCAACGTATCTATAATTTATGAAGTATTCATGTTGTTTTATTATCATTCTTGGATGTTTTACAATCATTTTATAGCAACTTTATATCATTTTTGGGGACTAACCTATTGACCCAGTGCCCTGTGCCAGTTGTTGTTTTTTGCTTATTTTTTACATCGCGGGAAATCAATATCAAACGAGTCCAAACACCGCAAAACTTTTTGGAGATTTGTTTTTGGACCAGAACACCCAGGATGGGCCAGAGAAGTTCCTGGGGGTGCCCCGAGGGGGCACAACTCACCAGGCGCGCCCAGGTGGGTTGTGCCCACCTAGGTGGCCTCCCGTACCCCCTCTTTACCCTATAAATTCCCAAATATTCCAAAAACCCTCGGGGTTAACCTAGATCAGAAGTTCTGCCATTGCAGGCCTTTGTAGCCACCGAAAACCAATCTAGACCCTTTCCGACACCCTGTCGGAGGGGAGGGATCATCTCCGGTGGCCATCTTCATCATCCCAGCGGCCACCATAATGAGGAGGGAGTAGTCCACCCTCGGGCTGAGGGTTTGTACCAGTAGCTATGTGTTTAATCTCTCTCTCTCGTGTTCTTGAGATGTCACGATCTTGATGTATCGCAGGCTTTGTTAATATAGTCAGATCATATGGTGTTTTCCCCTCTCTATCTTGTTGTGATGAATTGAGTTTTTCCCTTTGAGATTTTGTTGTTATCAGATTGAATACTTTTATGGATTTGAGAACACATGATATATGTCTTGCAATTTGAATACTCGTGGTGACAATGGGGTATCGTATTGATTCACTTAATACATGTTTTGGCACTCAACTCGCGGATTCCCGAGGTGACATTGGGGTAATCTATGCATAGGGGTTGATGCACGTTCTTTTCTTTTTTTTCTCCGGTAGAAATCTTAGGGCACTCTTTGAGGTTCTTTGTGTTGGATGGACTATTATGAATCTGAATTTGCTTTGGTGTTAGTTTAGTGCGAACTCTTGGTTAGATCAATTGGAAAGAATAGCTTCGTGTTATTTTAGTACGAACTATAGGATAGATTGATCGGAAACGATAGTTTTGAGGTGGTTTCATACCCTACAAACAATTCCGTCTTATGTTCTCCGCATAGGAACTTTGGAGTGATTCTTCATTGCACGTTGAGGGATGGTTATATGATCCAATTATATTAGCATTGTTGAGTGATTGCACTAGCGAAAGTACGGACCCTAGGCCTCATTTTCAAGCATTGCAACATTGTTTTTGTGCACATTTACTATTTGCTACATTGCTATTTTTTATTTATTCAGATTATAAAAATATATTTCTATCATCCATATTACACTTTTATCACCATCTCTTCGCCGAACTAGTGCACCTATACAATTTGCCATTGTATTGGGTGTGTTGGGGACACAAGAGATTTCTTGTATTTGATTGCAGGGTTGTTTGAGAGAGACCATCTTCATCCTACCCCACCCACGGATTGATAAACCATAGGTCATCCACTTGAGGGGAAATTGCTACTGCCCTACAAAACTCTGCGCTTGGAGGCCCAACACGAGTCTACAAGAATAAAGTTGCGTAGTAGACATTAGGGATTCGATCACGGAGGTCCTACACACCAACCTTGCTACCCTTCTAAGGATGTGTGAGTAGTTTATCACTGCCCGAAGGGTCCATAGCTAGTAGCTATATGGCTTCTTCTCTCTCTTTGATCTTCAATACAATGTTCTACTCGATGTTCTTGGAGATCTATTCGAGTAATCTTCTTTTGCTGTGCATTTGTGGAGATCTGATGAATTGTGGATTTATCATCAGATTATCTATGTATATTATTTGAGTCTTTCTGAACTCTTTTATGCATGATTAAGATAGCTTTGTATTTCTCTCTGATCTATCGATTTGGTTTGGCCTACTAGATTGGTTTTTCCTACTATGGGAGAGATGCTTTGTGATGGGTTCAATCTAGCGGTGTCCTCACCCAGTGATAGTAGGGGTAGCGAGGCACGTATTGTATTGTTGCCACTAAGGACAAGATGTTTTTTTTACCAAATTGATTGGATCTGTCCCTCTACATCATGTCATCTTGCTTAAGGCGTCATTCCGTTCTTATGAACTTAATACTCTAGATGCATGATGGATAGCGGTCGATGTGTGGAGTAATAGTAGTAGATGCAGACAGGAGTCGGTCTACTTGTCACAGACATGATGCCTATATTCATGATCATTGACTTAGATATCATCATAACTTTGCGCTTTTCTATCAATTGATCAAAAGTAATTTGTTTACCCACCATATGCTTTCTTCAAGAGAGAAGCCTCTAGTGAAACCTATGGCCCCCGGGTCTATTTTCCATCATATATTTTCAGATCTATAAAACCAATAACCCAGAAATACCTTGCTGCAATTTACATATATTTACTTTATTTTGCCTTTTACTTATATTATATATCTATCTCTATTAGATCTCACTCTTGCAAGTGATCGTGAAGGCATTGACAACCCCTTTTTCGCATTGCGTGCAAGTGTTTGTTAGTTTGTGCAGGTGCATATATTAGGGACTTGCTTGTGCCTCCTACTGGATTGATGTCGGCGTTCTGGGAAAGGAGGGTCCCCAGACTTGCCTGCCTGCAGCCCACTGCGTGGCTGAGCCAGCAGGCCGTACGACCCATCTTCATCAACAAAGCATCCAAGACCCTCGCGAGGGTCCAAGCCTCACGAGGCAGACGATGCAAGATCTCCTCTGGAGCGGCCTGGTCAGGTAGGCTCACGAGGAGCAGAGATATCAAGGCGAGGCGAACCTCATGAAGCTCTCGTGAGGTGAGCCATGACGATCGACACCAGGCGGGCGCCAGCGCGCGCAGCGTCCTTGTTTCCTCTTTGGTGCAAAGGAGGCAAGCGCAGCCACGGAGTACCGAGGCCTCAGGCAAAGGTTGCCATTTCGGTGCAATAAGACCAAGACCATGGATTGCAAGATGGAGGTCATTGTGGAGCCCAAGACGGCGTCACCACCAGAGCTTTGTGCAGGCAAAGATTACTTTTGTCAGGATGGCTCGTACTAGCTATCCCCCTTCAAATTAGCCCGCCATTGTTGGCTCCCTTCCCGCTCGATATTTGGGAAGAGGACCAGGGCCTCTATAAATAGGACTAGCCACCACAGTGGATGGACGGGATCTGAGCTCGGAGAGAGACCCAGAGATAGACACAAGTCCGAAAGCTCAAGAACACCTCAACCTCAGGAGGCTGTTCTTCCCTTGTACTGTTCATCATCAGCCCAAGAGGCAATCCACCACCACACTGGAGTAGGGTATTACACCACAACGGTGGCCCAAACCAGTATAAATCCCGTGTCTTTCTGTGTTGCGAGTTCGTCGAGTTCGTCCGCAAGATCTTAGCGCGCTAGAGCGTAGATCGGTAGGAGGGAAAGACTTCGCGCGCACCCAAGTGTTCGAACCTTAAGGGTTAGCCGGAGCCTCAGATCCGACATTTGGCGCGCCAGGTAGGGGTGCGCCGTAGCTTCCTTTCCATCAGTCTATCGCTCCGTCACTCCATCATCTCCATGTCGGACGCTCGTCGTGCTCGAACTGAGCGTTGGGCTGCCCTCGCCGCCCGCGTCGCTCAGAAGGCTCCCGTCGGCGGGCCACCTCGTCGTTCTCCGTCCCCCGCCGCCAACGCTGCCACCGGCCCGGTGAGGAACGAGCAGCAGGCGTCCTTGCAGCATCCTTCGGTGCGGCAGGACGGCCGCACCGCTATTCCATCACTCACCCCTGCTGGTTCTTCATCCCACGCGCACCGCGCTCCCATGGAGGCGTGGACCGCGCTCATCACGGCGAACGAGCTCCTGCGTTACCGCCCCATTGACGACCTCTATGAGGAGTGGCTCGACCGCGTCGCTGAGCTCGTCCGTGCCGCAGGGGGCTCTCCGACGCCGTCCCACTCTCTGCCTCCCCCTCAACCAGTCGTGGGCGACGGGGCTCATGGCATGCCTCCACCGCCTCAACCCCAAGACGGTGCCTTGGCACCAAGGCGCGCACCTCCGCGGCGTGATCAACCGCGCCCGGTGCCCGCGTGTGAAGAAAGAAGCTACCAAGAAATCCCGCGGCCGCGAGAAGCTGCATCGGCGCTCCCCGCGCCACCTCGTCAAGACCTTGTACCGCCTGCAGCGGCGCAGCGCGGGCCTTGTCAAGACCTAGCTCCACCTCCGAAGAAGGCCCCGGCAACCACGGCCGGCTGCCGCGCCTTCACCCCTGAGCTGCCTAGCATCGCCTGGCTAGGCAAGTTCAAGCCAGATCTACCTCCTCGATACGACGGCACCGCCGACCCTGCGGAGTTCCTGCAGCTCTATGAGTTGAGCATCGAAGCGGCCAACGGCGACGAAAAAGTCATGGCGAACTGGTTTCCCATGGCTCTCAAGGATGGAGCCCGCTCCTGGCTCCTGAACCTGCAGCACGGCTCGATCTCCTCCTAGGACGAGATGCGCGACCGCTTCATCGCCAACTTCCAGGGCACTCGCGACCGCCACCGGCCGCGGGTGATCTACGCCGCATCAAGCAACAGCCAGGAGAGACCCTCCAGAAGTACAACCAGCGCTTCAACAACACCCGCCTCAAGATCCCCAAGGTCACGGACGAAGCCATCATCTCCGCTTTCTCAGATGGCGTCCGAGATGTCAAGATGAAGGAAGAGCTGGCTATCCACGAGGAGCTTTGCACATCTCAGGAGCTGTTCAACCTGGCGACCAAGTGCGCAAGAGCTGAGGAGGGACACCTCTCTCTCCTTGAGCTGCCAGCTACAGGAGTGGAGGAGAAGAAGGCCAAGGCCAAGGACGTGAAGCGCAAAGAGGCAGTGGTGCTCGCAGCGGAGCCTGACACCAAGCGAGGCAGAGAGCAACCCGAGTCATCCAAGAACGGCCATCCGTTCTGTGCCTTCCACAACCTGAACACCCACAACACCAGCGCATGTCAAGAGCTCAGAGCCATACGGGAACGACGCTTCGGTCGACGCCCCGAGCGCAACGACCGGGGCTACGGCCGCGGAGGAGGACGCGGAGGCGGACGCTGGGACGACCATGGCCCGCGCCAGGAGTGGCGTGACCGGCCTCATGAGGACCGCTGGCAGGACCAACCTCGCGAGGGCGCCTGGAGGGACCCACCTCGTGAGGATCGCCCCCAGGGCAACACCGGTCTTCCCTCGATGCCGCCATCGAGAAGGAACGACGACCACCACCAGGCCGAGGGGGCTGGGGGCTTCCAAGAGCCGCGTGCGGTCACTTGCATCTTGGGCGGTGCTCAGGCCCCAGCCTCTCAGCGCATCTTCAAACAGTTCATTAGCGAGGTGAACGCGGCGCTCCCCATGCTTGAGGCCACGCGTCCACTCAGGTCGTCCCAATGCGCCATCACCTTCAACTCGGCCGACCAGCTCAAGTGCGCAGCCACCGCTGGCACACTCCCTATGCTGTGCTCCCCAGTCATCAGCAATGTGCAAGTCACCAAGACTCTCATCGATGGTGGCGCAGGGCTCAACATCCTATCCGTCGACACGTTCGACAACTTCCAAGTGCCCTACGAGCAGCTGCAGCCAAGCAAGCCTTTCTCAGGAGTGACTGATGGTTCCACCACACCGATAGGGCAAGTTCGCCTGCCTGTCACCTTTGGGGAGTGCAAGAACTACCGCACCGAGCTCATCGACTTCGACGTCGCGCACATCCGCCTGCCGTACAATGCCATCCTCGGGTATCCAGCCCTGGCCAGGTTCATGGCAGTCACTCACCACGGCTACAATGTTCTCAAGATGCCAGGAAGCGAGGGAATCATCACGGTCCCATGTGAAGAAAGGGATGCGGTGTGCTCCCTTGAGCATGCCTTCCAAGCCGCAGCAATCGACAACCCTGATAGCAGAAGTGAAGGCCCACCGGAGACCATCCCCAAGAAGAATCTGTCGCACCGCGCAAGACCCCGAGAAGATGACGTCACATTAGGAGCCTCATCAGGATCAGCACCCGCTCCAGGGGCGCCTCCCTCCACCACATAGGAAAGCGCGCCCGGCGCCCTCCTTAGGCAGGACTCGGGGGCTCTCTTCTGGAGAGCCTCAGACCTTGCCAACCTCACGAGGGAGGCGCTTGGGAACCACTTGGAAGCGTTCTTCACGGCACACTTCCCTCGGGAGAGCACGGGGAAAGGAGTGCTCACCACCCAGGAGTTCATCACCAAGACCACCCAAGAGCTACAAGACGCGAGAGCCATGTGCGGCGACAACCGCTCACCGAGCGTGCCTCACCATCTAGGCGAGGGTGCTGAGCTGCGCGCCTGCGTCGACATTCCAGGTCTCAACAGGGCCGCATCTCAGGAACGCTTCCGGCCATCACGTGGGGGCTGCTGTGTGGGTCCACCACACAGCTATGTTCGCATGCCCTTCGGCTTGCCGAGCGTGGCGCCGGCTTACCAACGCAACCTGCAGCGTGTACTAGCAGCTCAGGAGGCCAGGTACCACGCCATCCTGGAAGAGATGGCGACGGTCTTCAGGGAACCTCCTGAGCCCCCAGAGCCTCCCGAGGCTCAAGGTCCCGGTGGCTCATGAGGAGCCGTTCCTTCAACGCATGGCTCCAGCTGCACCAACTCTACTTCGTCTACAAAACTAGGTGACATATTCCAAGTTCATTTAAGTTGGGAGCGCCCCTCGGGTTGCATCATCCCCACGCCGCTCGGGCCAGACCCATTGGCATGTATCTTATTGCATTTATCCAAGTCGATCTGCTCTTCATGCTTAACCTGCCAACCGCCATCACCTACTCGATCATCACCTCCCTCGGGGCCTCTACTTACGCACGACGCTGGTGCATGGGTCCGTCCCTGCCACGACTGACAAATCTGAGTGGTCGAGCTCTGGCTTGCGGCACGCGTCGTGCACGCCACCTCACCAGGCCCTCAGTGCCTTCACTTGTAGCGACCAGACCTCAAACAGTCTGATCTCTGTGCTCCGGTGTCATCCCTGGATCAGTAATGCTGACACCACACAGTACTTGAAGGATTTATAGCAGAGTAGCAATCACACACTTATTACATCGAGTGTCTCAAAAGAGAACTTATTACAATAAATATGGCTTAAGGCCAACTAATAACAATAACAGCGGAAGGCTTGGAAGATAAGTGAGTCCATCAACTCCAACGGCATCACTGAGTATAGAACCATGACCTAAAACTCCTCAATCATCGTCTGAAAAGTCTGCAACATTAACATTGCAGCCCGAAACGGGTCAGCACATGGAATATGCTGGCAAAGTAACACATAGAGAGTAATGGAAATGCAACAACTATACTATATGCATATTTGGCTGGTGGAAAGCTCTATGGTTATAGTTTTTGCGTAAAGCCAATTTTTCCCTACTTCAAAGGAATAAAATTAATTACTATCATGGTGGTTGTTAAACATTGAGAAGGGTTGACAGCATTCTCAATCCCAATTAAGTAACATCATTAAAACCCAACAATATTAATTTAGGGTAACATGTCGAGATTCACATGATAATCCAGGTACCAGATACTCAAGATGTCCATAACCGGGGACACGGCTAATCATGATTAGTTTGTTACACTCTGCAGAGGTTTGTGCACTTTTCCCCACAAGACTCGATCGCCTCCGTTGGATTTCTCGCACTACATGGTGTTTGAGAAACGGATGACCGAGACACAGTCTTTCAGAAGCGCTAGCACCTTACGACGGATAGACCGGTACACCTACTTTCCCCTACATCTGCTAGTCTACCCTGTAAGATTACGCACAACTTAGTCAACTATGCCAGAGCCCATAATGGCTTGTGGCTGCACACGGAAGTTTCTAGTATGAATAATCTCATGATCCCTTTGAGCCTGGGTGGCGGTCCAAAAGAAAACAGGCAAGTCCTGGAAACCCCAAGTGCCTCAATCCAACCAGATGTGTGTTAGGTTGCCACCTTAGATAAACCCTTAATTAACAATCTCACATCTGTCATGGATTTCACTCACCCAATCCACGTCTACTATCATAGCATGGCATAATAAGCAAACGTAGAAGTAACTCCCAAAGGTTTGATAATAAATAGGTAATAGGTACTACCTCATCTACTACCCATCCCACAATTTAATTAGATCCTAATCATGCAGTGTGTGAAGATTGATCTAATGCAATAAAACTGGGTTGTAGAAAAAGGTATGATCAAAGTGTTACTGGCCTTGCTGATGATCCGAGTAACCTAGAGATTCGAAGTAACAGGCGGCGCACTCTGGGTATTCTATCGCAGGCAAACAACAAGCATACAATAAGTACTCATCTAATGCACAGGTAAAACTCAAATAGAAGATCTAACCAGAAAGTTCAACTTAAGAACCCTGGTTTGCAAAAAGAAACAAATCGAACGAAGCTAAAGAAATCAAATGGTGTAGCGACCAGACCTCAAACAGTCTGATCTCTGTGCTCCGGTGTCATCCCTGGATCAGTAATGCTGACACCACACAGTACTTGAAGGATTTATAGCAGAGTAGCAATCACACACTTATTACATCGAGTGTCTCAAAAGAGAACTTATTACAATAAATATGGCTTAAGGCCAACTAATAACGACAACAGCGGAAGGCTTGGAAGATAAGTGAGTCCATCAACTCCAACGGCATCATTGAGTATAGAACCACGACCTAAAACTCCTCAATTGTCGTCTAAAAAGTCTGCAACATTAACGTTGCAGCCCGAAACGGGTCAGCACATGGAATATGCTGGCAAAGTAACACATAGAGAGTAATGGAAATGCAACAACTATACTATATTTATATTTGGCTGGTGGAAAGCTCTATGGTTACAGTTTTTGCGTAAACCAATTTTTCCCTACTTCAAAGGAATAAAATTAATTACTATCATGGTGGTTGTTAAACATTGAGAAGGGTTGACAGCATTCTCAATCCCAATTAAGTAACATCATTAAAACCCAACAATATTAATTTAGGGTAACATGTCGAGATTCACATGATAATCCAGGTAGCAGATACTCAAGATGTCCATAACCGGGGACACGGCTAATCATGATTAGTTTGTTACACTCTGCAGAGGTTTGCACACTTTTCCCCACAAGACTCGATCGCCTCCGTTGGATTTCTCGCACTACATGGTGTTTGAGAAACGGATGACCGAGACAAAGTCTTTCAGAAGCGCTAGCACCTTACGACGGATAGACCGGTACACCTACTTTCCCCTACATCTGCTAGTCTACCCTGTAAGAGTTCGCACAACTTAGTCAACTATGCCAGAGCCCATAATGGCTTGTGGCTGCACACGGAAGTTTCTAGTATGAATAATCTCATGATCCCTTTGAGCCTGGGTGGCGGTCCAAAAGAAAACAGGCAAGTCCTGGAAACCCCAGGTGCCTCAATCCACCCAGATGTGTGTTAGGTTGCCACCTTAGATAAACCCTTAATTAACAATCTCACATCTGTCATGGATTTCACTCACCCAATCCACGTCTACTAGCATAGCATGGCATAATAAGCAAACGTAGAAGTAACTCCCAAAGTTTTGATAATAAATAGGTAATAGGTACTACCTCATCTACTACCCATCCCACAATTTAATTAGATCCTAATCATGGAGTGTGTGAAGATTGATCTAATGCAATAAAACTGGGTTGTAGAAAAAGGTATGATCAAAGTGTTACTTGCCTTGCTGATGATCCGAGTAGCCTAGAGATTTGAAGTAACAGGCGGTGCACTCCGAGTATTCTATCATAGACAAACAACAAGCATACAATCAGTACTCATCTAATGCACAGGTAAAACTCAAATAGAAGATCTAACCAGAAAGTTCAACTTAAGAACCCTGGTTTGCAAAAAGAAACAAATCGAACGAAGCAAAAGTAATCAAATGGCGAAAGAAAACAACTTCGTTCTAGTAATCTGGATCTAGGGCAAATTTTACAGTAGCAAAAACTTGTTTAAGTTCATTATTCGGAAAGAGGGTTTCGAGATGAAACTCCATGCGCTTGAATCGCCTGATTCCGATAAACGAGCGAAAAGTTATACTAAAACGAAAATCGGATCAGAAATCGCGATCAGAAAATAACCGCGGAAAATCCGATGAAAAAGAAAACGACGAACAGAATTTTTTTTAAACAACACGGAAAACGGGGCGGCGGTGAACCTCGGGCGGCGCACTGCTCCGGCGAGTCGGCGGGCGGCGGCGGCGGCGGCGGCTGGGGCGCGCTAGGGTTTCAGCAGTGGCTGGGCTCTCTCTCGGCTCGGGCCTCGGGCGGCTTATAAAGCCCCCAGCCAGCGGTGTCCTGGCCGAGTATGGCCCAAAGTCGGTTCCGCGTTTTTTTTAAATAATTCCGCTCAAAAAAAATAAATACTAAACGGACTCCAAAAATCACGAAATAAATTTTGCCGGGTTTATAAAATCAAGCCCGATAAAGTGAACATTTATCTGGGCCCAAACTACAATTTTGAAAAACACGCGTTTTTCCTAAATTCAAATAAAAATACCGAAAAACTTCGAAATAAATCTTATTTGATTTTTTATTAAATCCTCAATATTTCTATACTTTGGGAAAGTCATTTTATTCCCTCTCTCATATTTTTGTAATAGAAATAATTGATGATAAAATAAATAAAATCAAATGATCCTGTTTACATAATTTGAGAAAGCTCAAATATGTAAGTAACAAAATCCCCAACTCTCTCCGTGGGTCCTTGAGTTGCTTAGGATTTTCTAGGATCAAAACCAAAGGCAAAATAAAATATGATATGCATGATGACCTAATGTATAACATTCCAAATTGAAAATTTGGGATGTTACATCACTTCACCCGGACCAACCAGCGGCGGGCAGGCGGCAGTAATGGCAAACCATGTTTCTTCTTGTGCCTATCTACAGGGACCCGGCGGGAAGGATAGCAGGCGGCACCACGAGTCTCCGTTTCTCTCGTGCGATTCGCTTGCGCGTTAAAAGGGGGGATCCTGAGCATTGCGACTCAGCAGCTCTTACTAGCTCTCCAGCCCTCACCGCCTGGCCTTGACCACGACATCGCAACCTGGCATACCAGTGGCGTCTGAGCTCGCTCGAGGGCCGGGACCTGGAGGACGTAGAGCATTAAGAAGAGCTCGGGAGAAGGAAAACTCGTACGGACCGGCCTAGCTATGTCGAGTAAGTTTGCGCGCAGCCCTAGCACAACATCAGGAATCACCGCGAAGTCAGCAAGATAAGTCTCGCCCTCGGATTGGCTAAACATTTGGGCCTAGTAGCCGCTCACACCATGCCGCAACCCAGTTATAGCCAAGTCATCTTCCTTTCACTAGTAGAAAGCAGGGCTATGGTCCAGGCCGGCTCAGCCCATTAGTTCCGGTTCAGTCTAGAACCGGGACCAATGTGGGCATTGGTCCCGGTTCGTGAGCCCAGGGGGCCGGCCGGGCCACGTGGGCCATTGGTCCCGGTTCGTCTGGACCTTTTGGTCCCGGTTGGTGGGACGAACCGGGACCAATGGGCCTTGCTCCTGGCCCACCACCATTGGTCCCGGTTGGTGGCTTGAACCGGGACCAAAGGCTTCCCTTTAGTCCCGATTCATGTCATCAACCGGGACCAATGAGGTGCCTATATATACCCCCTCGCGCAAGAGCAGAGCACAGTGCTCTGTTTTTTCTGGACGAGGGGGAGAGGGCTTTGTGGTGCTCTAGCTCACCTCCTATGCACATGAGGTGTTCGATGGAATGCCCGAGCCACACTACTTAAGCTTTCTCCTCTCGAAGATCGACCTCCAAGCTCCATTTTCCTCGAGATTTGTCTAGATTTAGCGATCCGTCACGCCCCGTCCCCGTCTTCACCGCCGTCGATCACCCGCGCCGATCTCATCACCGACACCACCGTGGTGAGCCTCTTGTTCTTATCTTCTTTCTGAAAGGAAAAATATTCTTACTTGTATGTTTAGATAGATACTTGTATCATTTTCTTACATTTATTATTGCATCTTATATAGTGCGATGGTTTTGGTATCCGCCCCCGTCGGCCCTCGTCATGTCTATGATTCGGATTTGGTATGTATATTATCTTTATAACTATTGGTTCATTTATTGTTTATGAAAATTATGCCGACCAACGTGACATAGATTTTA
This sequence comes from Triticum dicoccoides, assembly GCF_002162155.2. Classification (NCBI taxonomy): domain Eukaryota; kingdom Viridiplantae; phylum Streptophyta; class Magnoliopsida; order Poales; family Poaceae; genus Triticum; species Triticum dicoccoides. The sequence continues at coordinate 435,886,020 of NC_041390.1, forward strand.
TTTATCTAGGATGTATGTGAATCGGAAATGCCAACCGACCCTATTGTCGAGAGGTTAAATTTAGTTGAAGAAGAAAACAATTTGTTGAAGGAAAAAATAAAAAAATTGAGGAGGAGAAGATGATATTGGAGTTGCATGTTGCGGATGTCGTTGATGATCACAAGATCAAGATGGATGCAATGCGCTTGAAGATTAGAAAGATTAGAAAATATGCCATTCATACCGAGGCTTGGTATCATTATGCCATTGGATCAATTGTTACCTTGGTTGCGATTATGATCGCATTTGTTTTCGCATTGAAATGTTTTACATAGTTTCAATGTATGGTTTAGTTAATTAGATGCTCTGGAGAGCTATATGTTGTTAGATGAGAACTATGTATGCACTTTGGTTTTAATGTGATGATGAACTTCTATTAATTTGGACACTTAATTGTATATAATGCACGCAGATGAACCGGCAATGGATGTATGGTGACAGACACACCCGCGAGTACATTAAGGGCGTGCATGAGTTTCTCGATGCGGCTGAGGCAAACAAGCAGAATGGTTTTATGTGTTGTCCATGCACTGAATGTGGGAATACGAGGTCTTACTCTAACCGGAAAATCCTTCACTCCCACCTGCTTTACAAGGGTTTCATGCCACACTATAATGTTTGGACGAGGCACGGAGAAACAGGGGTTATGATGGAAGACGGCGAAGAAGAAGAGTACGATGACAACTATGTGCCCCCTGAATACGGTGATGCTGCAACGGGGGGAGCTGGTGAAGATCAAGAGGAACCAGATGATGTGCCCAATGATGCTGCCATGGGTGAAGCTGCTGAAGATCAAGAGGAACCAGACGATGTGCCCGATGATGATGATCTCCGCCGGGTCATTGTCGATGCAAGGACGCAATGCATTAGTCAAAAGGAGAAGCTGAAGTTCGATCGCATGTTAGAGGATCGCAAAAAAGGGTTATACCCCAATTGCGAAGATGGCAACACAAAGCTCGGTACCGTACTGGAATTGCTGCAGTGGAAGGCAGAGAATGCTGTGCCTGACAAAGGATTTGAGAAGCTACTGAAAATATTGAAGAAGAAGCTTCCAAAGGATAACGAATTGCCCGACAGTACATACGCAGCAAAGAAGGTTGTATGCCCTCTAGGATTGGAGGTGGAGAAGATACATGCATGCCCTAATGACTGCATCCTCTATCGCGATGCATACAAGGATCTGAACGTATGTCCGGTATGCGGTGCGTTGCGGTATAAGATCAGACGAGATGACCCTGGTGATGTTGACGGCGAGCCACTCAGGAAGAGGGTTCCTGCGAAGGTGATGTGGTATGCTCCTATAATACCACGGTTGAAACGTCTGTTCAGAAATGAAGAGCATGCCAAGTTGATGCGATGGCATAGTGAGAACCGAAAGAAAGATGGGAAGTTGAGAGCACCCGCTGATGGGTCGCAGTGGAGAAAAATCGAGAGAAAGTACGGAATGACAACAGTGGATCTGAAACAGCGGTGTCCGCTTTGATGCAGCAACCGAGAGCGGAAAGGACACATATTATGGTTACATAGTGGACATATGGGAACTTGACTACGGACCTGATTTTAAGGTCCCTTTGTTTAAGTGCAAATGGGTCAATCTGATAGGCGGCGGGGTACAGGTAGACCCACAGTACGGAATGACAACAGTGGATCTGAAAAATCTTGGGTACACTGACAAACCGTTCGTCCTAGCCAATGATGTGGCACAGGTTATCTATGTGAAGGACATGTCTACCAAACCGAGAAAAAGAAAAGATAAGGAAGCGAATACATCATACGATGAGCCAAAGCGCCACATAGTTCTTTCAGGAAAAAGGGACATCCTGGGAGTGGACGGCAAGACAGACATGTCTGAAGATTATGAAAAGTTTCATGAAATTCCTCCCTTCAATGTCAAGGCTGACCCAAGCATCCTGATAAACAATGAAGATTATCCATGGTTACAGCGCAATAAGCAAATGACACAAGCGAAGAAAAAGTGAAGACTTTCTCTCGCAACTATTATGATGATACCATGCCAAATTTGTAACAGACGAACATGCTACCATTGTCCGTTTTATACATGCACATGCTATGTGGGTGAAATTATGATACCATGCCAACTTTCAACCTTTTCAGAGTTCATTTTGAAATGCTTTCCAATTTCAGAGTCATTTAGCTCAAATAATGAATTAATAGCAAACAGAATGAACTACAAAACTTTTATGAAAATAAAAACAACCAATTAAAATATTATGTTATGATCAACTAAAATAAAACTATAATATTCTTCAATAGCAAAAAGAATATAATTTTTGTTACCTAAAATTAAACTATAAGTATTTAATTGTAATTATAAATAAAAAATAAATAGCAAAGAAGATTCTATTTTTATAGTAAAGTTATTCATAAACTAGTGATTCACAAATTTTTTATAAAATTCAAATTTAAACTATTCAAAATTTTAAAACTAATGGCACTAACAGAAAGTTTATAATTTTTGTGACCTAAAATCAAAAAGAAATCACTAAAAAACTATAAGTATTTAGTTTTAAGTAGAAATAAAAAATAAATAGAAAAAAAATTCTATTTTTATAGTAAAGTTATTCATAAACTAGTGATTCACACAAATTTTTAAAAATTCAAATTTAAACTATTCAAAATTTAAAACTAATGGCACTAACAGAAAGTTTATAATTTTTGTGACCTAAAAGCAAAAAGAAATCACTAAAAAACTGTAAGTATTTAGTTTTAAGTAGAAATGAAAAAATAAAAAACCAAAAAATGTAGAAATAAAAAAGAAAAAACCAAAAAAATGCCACCTACTGGGCCTGCACGGCCTGAATACGACTAGAAACCCTACATGGGCCAGGATTCAGGCCCGCAGAGGCCCAATAGGCACACAGGCAGTAACAAGTTTAGGCCTGAAAGCCTGCATTAGAGAGGAGCTCGAATGGGGAGGCACATCAGCGCTTATAAACAAGTGCCGGCGCCCTTCAGCTAGCGATGTGGGACTAAACTTCAGCTAGCGATGCAGCACAAGGCCATTGGTCCCAGTTGGTGGCACCAACCGGGACTAAAGGGGGCATTGGTCACGGTTCATGGCACCAACCATGACCATTGCCCCCCTTTAGTCCCGGTTGGTGCCACCAACCGGGACTAATGGCCTTCGCTTCCCGCCCTTTCGGCTGCCGAAAATTGGCCTTTGGTCCCGGTTCGTCGCACCAACCGGGACTAAAGGGGGGCATTAGTCCCGGTTTGTGCCACGAACCGGGACCAATGCTCTTGCTATATATACAGCACTTGTCAAAAATTTCATTCAGTTCCTCATTCTGCCCCGACGCCCTGCTCCTCGTCCTCGTCGCCCGCGCCCCGCGCCGCCCCGACGTCGCCCGCGCCGCCCCCGCCGT
>NC_041390.1:435889597-435899499 GCF_002162155.2 Triticum dicoccoides
GCCGTCCTCGTCGCCCATGCCCCGTCGCCGCCAGGCGCTGCCCCGACGCCGCCCGCCGCCCGCCCCCGCCAACGTCGTGGTCGTCACCGACGCCATCGCCGCCGCTGCCGCTGTCGCCCTCGCCGGCCGCCCCCGTTGTGAGCCGCCGCCGTCGAGGCTCTGTTTATATATGCAAAAATTTATACATATATGCAAGTATATATGTATTTTATATATGCAAAAATTTATATATCTAGCTAGGAAGAAGGAAGAAAGGAAGAAGAAGAAAAACTTATATATGAGAAATGTATGTATTTATATATGAGAAATGTATGTATGTATAGATGTATGTATGTGGATACATGAGGGGGGTCGATATACCCCCTCTTCGATAGCATTTTTGTGCATTTTAGGTTAGTGTATATATATGTTGATGTATATATGCAAAAGTTTTTCATATACGCATTTTTTCATATATGTATTAATTTTTTTAAGTTGTTAGTAGATATCGATTTTAGGTTAGTGCATTTTATCACTGATTTTAGGTTAGTTGAGCCTCTTTAGTGCATTTTATGTTTGTTGCATTTTAGGTTAGTGCATTTTATGTTAGTGGAGAGGAAAAAGTAAAATAAGGAAAAGGAAAATAAGTAGAGAAAGAAGGAGAAGAAGAAGGAGAAGACGAGGAGAGGAAGAAAAGGAAGAGGAGAAGAAGAAAGGAATAGAGGAGAAGAAGAAAAAATAGAAAAAAAATTCTATTTTTTCTTCTTCTCCTCTATTCCTTTCTTCTTCTCCTCTTTTTTTCTTCATTTTTTTCTTCGATCTTCTCCCCCTCCCGATAGGAAAGTTTTATATAGAAAGTTACAATTTTAGAAAAGTTTTATATATGCAAAAATTACAATTTTAGAAAAAGAAGGATAGGAAAGAAGAAAATAAGAAGAGGAAAGAAAGAAGAAGAGGAGAGGAAAAGAAGAGGAAAAAATAAATAAGAAGAAGAAAAAAGAAGAAAAAGAAGAGGAGAAGGAAGAAAGGAATTCTATTTTCTCTTCTTCTCCACTATTCCTTTCTTCCTTCTCCTCTTCTTTTTCTTCTTTTTTCTTCTTCTTATTTATTTCTCCTCTTCGAGGGGTCGAGGGTCGTCGAGGGTTCGAGGGGTCGAGGATCGCCGAGGGGTCGAGAGAGGTTTCCTATTGTCAAAGTATTGAAGAAATCCATGCCTTCATCATTAGCCGGAAGTAACCAGGGCATGTTGGTACGAAGTTCTCCAAATTTGTTCTGGAATGGAGTCCCGGATAGAATAATCTGCCTTTTGGTACGAATTCAGCAAAGGCCTTCCAAATAGCGATATTCGGAAGGCTCTTTCTGAACTCTGTACCAAAAAGCGAATTATCCTATCTGGGACTCCGTTCCAGAACAACTTTGAAGAGCTTCGAACCATCATGCACATGTTACTTTCGCCTAATGATGAAAACATGGTTTTGTTGAATCCTTTGACACTAGGCAACCTCCCGGCCCCTCGACGATCCTCTCGAACATGAGAGGAAGAAGAGGGTCGTCTAGGGGTCGAGGGTTCCAGGGTCGTCGAGGGTTCGAGGGGTCGAGGATCGCCGAGGGGTCGAGAGAGGTTTCGTAGTGTCAAAGTATTGAAGAAATCCATGCCTTCATCATTAGCCGGAAGTAACCAAGGCATGTTGGTATGAAGTTCTGCAAAGTTGTTCTGGAATGCAGTCCCGGATAGAATAATCCGCCTTTTGTTACGAATTCAGCAAAGGCCTTCCAAATAGCGATATTCGGAAGGCTCTTGCTAAACTTTGTACCAAAAAGCGAATTATCCTATCTGGGACTCCGTTCCAGAACAACTTTGAAGAGCTTCGTACCATCATGCACATGTTACTTTAGCCTAATGATGAAGACATGGTTTTGTTGAATCCTTTGACACTACGCAACCTCCCGACCCCTCGGCGATCCTCTCGAACATGAGAGGAAGAAGAGGGTCGTCTAGGGGTCGAGGGTTCCAGGGTCGTCGAGGGTTCGAGGGGTCGAGGATCGCCGAGGGGTCGAGAGAGGTTTCCTAGTGTCAAAGTATTGAAGAAATCCATGCCTTCATCATTAGCCGAAAGTAACTAGGGCATGTTGGTACGAAGTTCTGCAAATTTGTTCTGGAATGGAGTCCCGGATAGAATAATCCACCTTTTGGTACGAATTCAGCAAAGGCCTTCCAAATAGCGATATTCGGAAGGCTCTTTCTGAACTTTGTACCAAAAAGCGAATTATACTATGTGGGACTCCGTTCCAGAACAACTTTGAAGAGCTTCATACCATCATGCACATGTTACTTTCGCCTAATGATGAAGACATGGTTTTGTTGAATCCTTTGACACTAGGCAACCTCCCGACCCCTCGGCGATCCTCTCGAACATGAGAGGAAGAAGAGGGTCATCTAGGGGTCGAGGGTTCCAGGGTCGTCGAGGGTTCGAGGGGTCGAGGATCGCCGAGGGGTCGAGAGAGGTTTCGTAGTGTCAAAGTATTGAAGAAATCCATGCCTTCATCATTAGCCGGAAGTAACCAGGGCATGTTGGTACGAAGTTCTGCAAAGTTGTTCTGGAATGGAGTCCCGGATAGAATAATCCGCCTTTTGTTACGAATTCAGCAAAGGCCTTCCAGATAGCGATATTCGGAAGGCTCTTGCTAAACTTTGTACCAAAAAGCGAATTATCCTATCTGGGACTCCGTTCCAGAACAACTTTGAAGAGCTTCGTACCATCATGCACATGTTACTTTAGCCTAATGATGAAGACATGGTTTTGTTGAATCCTTTGACACTACGCAACCTCCCGACCCCTCGGCGATCCTCTCGAACATGAGAGGAAGAAGAGGGTCGTCTAGGGGTCGAGGGTTCCAGGGTCGTCGAGGGTTCGAGGGGTCGAGGATCGCCGAGGGGTCGAGAGAGGTTTCCTAGTGTCAAAGTATTGAAGAAATCCATGCCTTCATCATTAGCCGAAAGTAACCAGGGCATGTTGGTACGAAGTTCTGCAAATTTGTTCTGGAATGGAGTCCCGGATAGAATAATCCGCCTTTTGGTACGAATTCAGCAAAGGCCTTCCAAATAGCGATATTCGGAAGGCTCTTTCTGAACTTTGTACCAAAAAGCGAATTATCCTATCTGGGACTCCGTTCCAGAACAACTTTGAAGAGCTTCATACCATCATGCACATGTTACTTTCGCCTAATGATGAAGACATGGTTTTGTTGAATCCTTTGACACTAGGCAACCTCCCGACCCCTCGGCGATCCTCTCGAACATGAGAGGAAGAAGAGGGTCGTCTAGGGGTCGAGGGTTCCAGGGTCGTCGAGGGTTCGAGGGGTCGAGGATCGCCGAGGGGTCGAGAGAGGTTTCGTAGTGTCAAAGTATTGAAGAAATCCAGGCCTTCATCATTAGCCGGAAGTAACCAGGGCATGTTGGTACGAAGTTCTGCAAAGTTGTTCTGGAATGGAGTCCCGGATAGAATAATCCGCCTTTTGTTACGAATTCAGCAAAGGCCTTCCAAATAGCGATATTCGGAAGGCTCTTGCTAAACTTTGTACCAAAAAGCGAATTATCCTATCTGGGACTCCGTTCCAGAACAACTTTGAAGAGCTTCGTACCATCATGCACATGTTACTTTAGCCTAATGATGAAGACATGGTGTTGTTGAATTCTTTGACACTACGCAACCTCCCGACCCCTCGGCAATCCTCTCGAACATGAGAGGAAGAAGAGGGCCGTCTAGGGGTCGAGGGTTCCAGGGTCGTCGAGGGTTCGAGGGGTCGAGGATCGCCGAGGGGTCGAGAGAGGTTTCCTAGTGTCAAAGTATTGAAGAAATCCATGCCTTCATCATTAGCCGAAAGTAACCAGGCCATGTTGGTACAAAGTTCTCCAAATTTGTTCTGGAATGGAGTCCCGGATAGAATAATCCGCCTTTTGGTACGAATTCAGCAAAGGCCTTCCAAATAGCGATATTCGGAAGGCTCTTTCTGAACTTTGTACCAAAAGCGAATTATCCTATCTGGGACTCCGTTCCAGAACAACTTTGAAGAGCTTCATACCATCATGCACATGTTACTTTCGCCTAATGATGAAGACATGGTTTTGTTGAATCCTTTGACACTAGGCAACCTCCCGACCCCTCGGCGATCCTCTCGAACATGAGAGGAAGAAGAGGGTCGTCTAGGGGTCGAGGGTTCCAGGGTCGTCGAGGGTTCGAGGGGTCGAGGATCGCCGAGGGGTCGAGAGAGGTTTCGTAGTGTCAAAGTATTGAAGAAATCCATGCCTTCATCATTAGCCGGAAGTAACCAGGGCATGTTGGTACGAAGTTCTGCAAAGTTGTTCTGGAATGGAGTCCCGGATAGAATAATCCGCCTTTTGTTACGAATTCAGCAAAGGCCTTCCAAATAGCGATATTCGGAAGGCTCTTGCTAAACTTTGTACCAAAAAGCGAATTATCCTATCTGGGACTCCGTTCCAGAACAACTTTGAAGAGCTTCGTACCATCATGCACATGTTACTTTAGCCTAATGATGAAGACATGGTTTTGTTGAATCCTTTGACACTACGCAACCTCCCGACCCCTCGGCGATCCTCTCGAACATGAGAGGAAGAAGAGGGTCGTCTAGGGGTCGAGGGTTCCAGGGTCGTCGAGGGTTCGAGGGGTCGAGGATCGCCGAGGGGTCGAGAGAGGTTTCCTAGTGTCAAAGTATTGAAGAAATCCATGCCTTCATCATTAGCCGAAAGTAACCAGGGCATGTTGGTACGAAGTTCTGCAAATTTGTTCTGGAATGGAGTCCCGGATAGAATAATCCGCCTTTCGGTACGAATTCAGCAAAGGCCTTCCAAATAGCGATATTCGGAAGGCTCTTTCTGAACTTTGTACCAAAAAGCGAATTATCCTATCTGGGACTCCGTTCCAGAACAACTTTGAAGAGCTTCATACCATCATGCACATGTTACTTTCGCCTAATGATGAAGACATGGTTTTGTTGAATCCTTTGACACTAGGCAACCTCCCGACCCCTCGGCGATCCTCTCGAACATGAGAGGAAGAAGAGGGTCGTCTAGGGGTCGAGGGTTCCAGGGTCGTCGAGGGTTCGAGGGGTCGAGGATCGCCGAGGGGTCGAGAGAGGTTTCGTAGTGTCAAAGTATTGAAGAAATCCATGCCTTCATCATTAGCCGGAAGTAACCAGGGCATGTTGGTACGAAGTTCTGCAAAGTTGTTCTGGAATGGAGTCCCGGATAGAATAATCCTCCTTTTGTTACGAATTCAGCAAAGGCCTTCCAAATAGCGATATTCGGAAGGCTCTTGCTAAACTTTGTACCAAAAAAGAGAATTATCCTATCTGGGACTCCGTTCCAGAACAACTTTGAAGAGCTTCGTACCATCATGCACATGTTACTTTAGCCTAATGATGAAGACATGGTTTTGTTGAATCCTTTGACACTACGCAACCTCCCGACCCCTCGGCAATCCTCTCGAACATGAGAGGAAGAAGAGAGCCGTCTAGGGGTCGAGGGTTCCAGGGTCGTCGAGGGTTCGAGGGGTCGAGGATCGCCGAGGGGTCGAGAGAGGTTTCCTAGTGTCAAAGTATTGAAGAAATCCATGCCTTCATCATTAGCCGAAAGTAACCAGGGCATGTTGGTACGAAGTTCTGCAAATTTGTTCTGGAATGGAGTCCCGGATAGAGTAATCCGCCTTTTGGTCCGAATTGAGCAAAGGCCTTCCAAATAGCGATATTCGGAAGGCTCTTTCTGAACTTTGTACCAAAAAGCGAATTATCCTATCTGGGACTCCGTTCCAGAACAACTTTGAAGAGCTTCATACCATCATGCACATGTTACTTTCGCCTAATGATGAAGACATGGTTTTGTTGAATCCTTTGACACTAGGCAACCTCCCGACCCCTCGGCGATCCTCTCGAACATGAGAGGAAGAAGAGGATAAAAAAAGAAGAGGAAGAAGAAAAAAAAGAGGAGAAGAAAGAATAGAGGAGTTCTTCTCCTCTATTCTTTCTTCTCCTCTTTTTTTCTTCTTCTTCCTCTTTTTTTTATCGGGAACGAGGGTCGTCGAGGGACATAGTTGTAGTGTCGTCGTTGTCGATATATACCCCCTCCCGATAGCTTACTATGATTAGGTAGCTAGTTCTATGTTTGGCACTAATATATCCATCTGTCATGTTTGAATAATAATTGCCATGTTGTAAATATTTGTAGAAACTATGGACACCGCCCTAGATGAAGCAACAAAAGAAGCATTGTTGAGGGACATAATCGTAGAAGGAAGTGATGCCATCTCGTTGTTTCTCAATGAAACCGATGGTCTGGAAGGAGAGGGTGAACAAGCTGGCTACGGTGACCTAATGCCGGTGCAAGAAGAAGAACATGAGGACGGCTCCGGTGACCCAATGCCGGTGCAAGAAGGAGACCGTGATGACGGTCCGGTGACCGAACCGAGTCCGGCTAGGTATATATATTAGTTAAGCCTATGCTGACTAGCTGATTGATGCATTCATTGTTTTGGTATGTACACATATTAATTAAGTCTTTGTTCTTTTTTCTAGCCCTCCGGATCGAGCACAACTTCGGTAAAGAGACGAGGCCCGAAGAAAAAGTTGAGCTCGGATGAAAAGTTTGAGATCATAGCAATCGCGCCCGACGGCCAACCTATTGAACCCCTCCGGACAAAGAGCGCATTTGTTGCTCAGTGCAGGGTTCTGGTTAGGGACAAGATCCCGATAAGCATCCAGCAATGGTTTAAGCCGGCTACAGAAGACCCTGAGGTGTCTTATGTCAATGATATGCAGAAAAATGATCTTTGGACTGAGCTGAAGTCAAATTTCACCCTACCGCCTGAGGATAATCTAGAGAACCCAGTTAAAGAGAAATTAATCAAGTCTTTTGCTCTGAAGAGGATGACAGAACTATTCAGGAGGTGGAAGAAAGAGCTGAATAAGTTTGTCGAAAATAATGAGACACCAGAATTCAAGGGCAGATATGAGAAGATCAGAGATCACTGGCCCGCATTTGTGGCCCACAAGACATCAGAAAAGAGTAAGAAGATGTCGGCGACAAACAAGCAAAATGCTGCAAAGAAGAAGCTTCACCATCGCACGGGGTCAGGTGGCTACCTCGTAGCCCGGCCTAAGTGGTCCAAGACTGAGAATGATCTGGTTCATAAAGGGATCGAACCAGAGACAATTAACTGGCCAGACCGTTGCCGGACTTGGTTCTTCGGGGCTGGCGGAACCCTGGACCCTGTAACAGGGAAGTGCATTTGGACGAACGATCAAATGGACATACCAGTCAGTAAGCTTAAGCAGTATATCGAAGCAGCGTAGGAAGGGATGTTCTTTCCAGACAGAGAGAACGACGAGCTCACAATGGCCCTCGGGAATCCTGAGCACCCTGGACGGACAGGAGGCACGCTAGGCTCCATTCCGTGGAAGGTTGGGTTTCCGGACACAGGCAGTTACAAATCCCATGATAGGAGGAAAAAAGTGCAGCAGACCCAAATACAGGCGCTGCAAGCAAGGGTAGACGTGATAGAGGAACGACAAGCAAATCGCAGCAAACGTACTACCGAAGCCTCCCCCGAAGCTACCCCGCCATCTCAGCGCAGAAGCAGCGTGGCTTCCACCGAGCTGCTTCAGCTGGAGCATGCCTTGACGGCTCCTGCCAGCTATCCCGTGGATGCTATAACGGACTCTCAAAATTGCCACCTTATGACGCAATGGATGAATTTGAAGGTCAAGGCGGCTGTTGGCTCTGTTTATCCTACTGAACCCGGCGCAACTTTTCACTGCCGGCCGATTCCAGAAGGATATGCTAGGGTGATGGTGGATGAGATAATGGAGGGATTTGAGGACCTCCAGCTTGACCACCCTACCGGTGAAGGGGAGAATCGGCTGGGGTCTGCTCTGAAGACTCCATGCCTATGGCGGAAGGAGCTCATCAACCTTCCGAACTGGACGCCACCGCCTCCTCCTCCTCCTCCGGTGAGTCAGGGCACTCCGCCTCCACCGCCTCCTCCTCCGGCGAGTGACGATCAGGGCCCTCGGCCGGCTCCTTATCCGGTGCATGGCGGCACTCCGCCTCCTTCTCCGCCTGCGCCGACGCGCCCGAGCAGCCAGCCTCCTCCCTCTCCGCCTCGTCAGCAAGGGCGGAAGAGACCTGCCGCCGCTCCAGCTGCTCCGGCGCGTCGTAGTCCTTCTCCTCCACCTCTTAAGCAAGTAAAGAAGACAACCGCTCCGTCTACTCGGTCGGCGTCTAGCAGTACAACCAGAGGCGGGAGGACATACAGATTCGGTCCTTCTCTGAAGACTCCAGAGAAGTTACCATATGAGAGGACCCTGGAGGAGAACGCCGAGATCGCGCGAGAAGAAGTGAGGAACTTCTTTGAAGGGGTGAAAGCAAAGAAACATCCACCTCCGGAGGAGAAGGTAGATCGGGTGAAAGTGAAGCGCACTCTGGCTGCCCTGACAAAACCACCGAAGTCTGATCCGCCGAAAGGAAACTATGACCGCATTATTGGAAAGGAATTTGCCGAAGCGGAGCGGTCGGGAAGTACTGTCAGTGACCAAAGGCTGAAAGAACGACGAGCTAGGAAACAAATTGCCCAGCTCGGCGAACAAGCGAAGCAATCGTGCCCCCCGCTCAAGGTGCCTAGCCACAACGTCGCTAATGATCCGAGGATGGTGCCCGGTTATAGCAATCTTGCAGATTACCTGCCCGACAAAGTACATTATGAACCCATGGACGTGCATATACAAAGATACGAGTACGGGAAGCCTCTCATCAAAGATGAAAGATCTCTATCAATGATGATGCGAAGATTGCATGATTGGTACTTGAAAATCTGTAGAGACTCTGGGGGGAGGAGTACTTTGTATGTGAAACTTAAAAAGGAGCATGACCTCGTTGGAATTGATCTGTTGCCTGTTCCATTTGAGGAGTTCTATCAGTTTTTCAATCAATTGGCCCTCGATAAAACAACGGTCGCCTGCTACTGTCTGTAAGTAGTACTACTTCTGTCATTAAGTTTCTCTATATAGCTTAGCTCTTTCATTGCATGTATTTATAATCATCCTCACTATATTATGCAGATTGAAGATCGCCGAATTGAAGAAAAGACAAGTCGGTGATATTGGGTTCATTAACACATATCTCATAGATGCAACTCAGGTTAAACTTCATGCCGCAGCTACCGAGGCCAACTTGCTACGATCGTTCGTAATAAATCAAAACAAAGATATAATACTCTTTCCTTACAACTTCAGGTGAGTGTTACTGTCTTGTGCGTATTCGGTTTCCCTTATATATTAGTCAAGGTTATAGTAATGTAATTCATGAGTTATGCATGTGTGTGCAGTTTCCACTATATTCTCCTAGAGATTAAGCTTGAGCAGGGAGTAGTAACCGTCTTGGACTCTAAACGAAAAGATCCCCATGAGTATGCGGACATGACTGAAATCCTCAAGAAGTAAGTTAAATCGATCATTATCCACCATATCAGCAACTTTGTTCATTTCCTGATATCAAGTAATTGTTTTCTTTTTCCGGCAGGGTTTGGAGAAAATTCACCAAAACAGTTCCGGGACTGCCGAAGGAGCTGGAATTTAGACACCCGAAAGTAAGTACTATAGTAGCATGTTCCGCGCATCTCCTAGTGATTCAAGCGCTAGTTTCATCAATACCATTTAGCATTCTTGCTTATCAGTTTGATTGACCTCTATTTCTTGTAAAGTGGTTGTGGCAGGAACAAGGGAATGATTTCTGTGGATACTACATCTGCGAGTCCATCCGCCACACGACCTGTGAGCGGGGCGGGTACTCTAACGAACAATATGAAGTACGTAAATAACAACATTCACAATTTTATTTTATTACCATCATTTGT
>NC_041390.1:435900156-435911658 GCF_002162155.2 Triticum dicoccoides
TTCAAAAAAAACAAAAACCCCAGCCACAGAAGTGCTGACGCGTGGATGCCTATTGGTCCCGTTGGTGCCACCAACCGGGACCAAAGGGTCTCCTGACTGGGATCTGCGCACTGCCCACGTGGAGGGCCTTTAGGCCCGGTTCTGGATTGAACCGGGACTAAAGGGGGGAGGTATTAGTACCGACACTTTAGTCCCGGTTCCGGAACCGGGACTAAAGGCCCTTACGAACCGGGACTATAGGCCCCTTTTCTACCAGTGTTTCTTTCCTTACCATGGCCGCTTGGGCGCTAAGGGGGACCTCCTGAGCATCGCGCCTCAGGGGCTCTTACTGGACCTCGGGCCGCGCCCCTCCTAGCCTTGACCATGACATCGCGACCTGGCATACCAACGACGGCTATAGCCGCCTTGGGATCGGGACCTTTCAGCGTAGAGCAACAAGCTATCGCGAGGAAAGAAAGGGGAAACCGAGCCTTAACGGGACACGTGTTCATCAAATCTTCATAATAAGGAAGATAGGTACAAAGGCATTACAGATCCTTACATGCCCCCACGGGGTGATTCATGATTCTTCGCAGGAAACAAAAGTTGATGCTAAGGGGGATCCTATCTACATCCTCCTGTGGCGGACGCCATCATCAATAGTGGGCCACGGGAGGCCAGCGTCAACCCCATCCAGATCAGCGGCAGCGGCGGCCGGACGCCGCAGCCCTACGCCGAGCACAGTAGGAGCTCGGGGGACGTAGCTGTCGTCGCTCGTCTCCGGAGTCTCGTAGAGCTCAGGAGAACTGCTGTACTCCCAAGGGCTGCTGTTGCTGCAGTGGACGCGAGCGGAGTGCGCACCAGCCTCGTGTTCTTCTCCGGAGCAGCACTCCAGGCGGTGGCCCTCGGCGTCGAAGACCTTGAAGAAAAGCATGGGGGTGTCGTCGTACTCGAAGTGGATCGCGAGGGCGCACCTCGCACGACGCACCCGTGCGACCTCGCCCCAGCCGCAAGTCATGAAGATCTTGCCAGTGGGGACCGCTTTGATCTTCGCTCTGATCACCGGAGTGCTACAATCGGCATGCTGCAGCCAGAGTTCGAGAGGCTCCCTCGGCGGCATCACGTTGGAGAAGAACCGTGGGAAGCGGATCCAGGAGCTCGGAGGCGTCGGCGCCCACAACACCAACTCGCGCGAGGAGTCCGCGGCGTGGACGGCACGCGTCGTCGTGGCGCGGCGACCCCGGATGCAGCGTGGGCGGCGCTTCTCGTCACTTCGTCCTCCCGAGCCCTTGGCTTGGGCATACAGGGGTAGCGGGTACCTGATACGTCTCCAACGTATCTATAATTTTTTATTGCTCCATGCTATATTATCTACTGTTTTGGATGTTTATGGGCTTTATTATACACTTTTATATTATTTTTGGGACTAACCTATTAACCCAGAGCCCAGTGCCAGTTTCTATTTTTACCTTGTTTTAGGGTTTCGAAGAAAAGGAAAATCAAACGGAGTCCAATTGACCTGAAACTTCACAGAACTCATTTTTGGAAGGAAAGAAGCCCAGAAGACTTGAAGTGCACATAAGGGAAGCTTCGAGGAGGCCACGAGGTAGGGGGCGCGCCCACCCCCTAGGGCGCGCCCTCCACCCTCGTGGGGCCCTCATGTCCCCCCTGACGTACTTCTTCCGCCTATATATCTCAATATACCCTAAAGACATCAGAGAGCATAATAGATCGGGAGTTCCGCCACCACAAGCCTCCGTAGCCACTGAAAGCCAATCTAGACCCATTGCGGCACCCTGCCGGAGGGGGAATCCCTCTCCGGTGTCCATCTTCATCATCCCGGTGCTCTCCATGACGAGGAGGGAGTAGTTCTCCCTCGGGGCTGAGGGTATGTACCAGTAGCTATGTGTTTGATCTCTCTCTCTCTCTCTCTCGTGTTCTTGAGGTGATACGATCTTGATGTATCGCGAGCTTTGCTATTATAGTTGGATCCGATGATGTTTTCTCCCCCCTCTACTCTCTTGTAATGAATTGAGGTTCCCCTTTGAAGTTATCTTATCGGATTGAGTCTTTAAAGATTTGAGAACACTTGATGTATGTCTTGCCGTGTGTATCTGTGGTGACAATGCGATACCACATGATTCACTTGATGTATGTTTTGGTGATCAACTTGCGGGTTCCGCCCATGAACCTATTCATAGGGGTTGGCACACGTTTTCGTCGTCATTCTCTGATAGAACTTTAGGGCACTCTTTGAGGTCCTTTGTGTTGGTTGAATAGATGAATCTGAGATTGTGTGATGCATATCGTATAATCATACCCACGGATACTTGAGGTGACATTGGAGTATCTAGGTGACATTAGGGTTTTGGTTGATTTGTGTATTAAGGTGTTATTCTAGTATGAACTCTAGGGCTGTTTGTGACACTTATAGGAATAGCCCAACGGATTGATTGGTAAGAATAACTTTGAGGTGGTTTCGTACCCTACCATAATCTCTTCGTTTGTTCTCCGCTATTAGTGACTTTGTAGTGACTCTTTGTTGCATGTTGAGGGATAGTTATGTGATCCAATTATGTTATTATTGTTGAGGGAACTTGCACTAGTGAAAAGTATGAACCCTAGGCCTTGTTTCGACGCATTGCAATACCGTTTACGCTCACCTTTATCATTAGTTACCTTGCTGTTTTTATATTTTCGGATTACAAAAACTATTATCTACTATCCATATACCACTTGTATCACCATCTCTTCGCCGAACTAGTGCACCTATACAATTTACCATTGTATTGGGTGTGTTGGGGACACAAGAGACTCTTTGTTATTTGGTTGCAGGGTTGCTTGAGAGAGACCATCTTCATCCTACGCCTCCTACGGATTGATAATCCTTAGGTCATCCACTTGAGGGAAATTTGCTACTGTCCTACAAACCTCTGCACTTGGAGGCCCAACAACGTCTACAAGAAGAAGGTTGTGTAGTAGACATCAAGCTCTTTTCTGGCGCCGTTGTCGGGGAGGTGAGTGCTTGAAGGTATATCTTTAGATCTTGCAATCGAGTCTTTTAGTTTCTTGTTTTATCACTAGTTTAGTTTATAAAAGAAAACTACAAAAAAATGGAATTGAGTTTCTCTCATACGCTTCACCTTTTTAATATCTTTCGTGAGTATGATGGAAAGGATAATTGTGCTCAAGTGCTAGAAGAAGAAATCTATAAAATGTTTGGCACTAAATATTTGAATGATGAGCATGATTGCAATGTTGTTAGTACGAAATCTTTGAATATCCATGATACTAATGATGATTGCACTAGTTATGATGAAAATGTCTCCTATAAACATGTCAATTTTTGTGGAGTACATTGGGTTTGTAAGTACACACCAAATAGGGAAGATAGATATTGCAAGAGGCATAAGTACTTAGAAACTAAATTGTTGCAAGAAAGGTTAGATGAATGTGCTGAAAATTTAAATTATATTGGCCATACTTGTGAGCTTTGTAATGAACATGATCATTTCAATACCCAATGCAAATTGTTTCATGATCGTATCATGTCCAAAATTTGTGATGACTTGATTTCCCTTGCACATCATAATGAACTTAGTTTGCTTATGAGTTACAAAGAAATGAAACGTATAACTAATTATCTTCCATAATTTGCCCATTATAAACTTCTTGGATTTGATCTAGAGGAAATTTGTATGTATTGTGCGGTGAATTGTATTGAAAATCCTTATATTGCCAACTACATAAAGAAAAGAAAACAAAAGAAATAGAAGATGAAGAGAATACTAATGAAAGGGAAGAGATTTCCCAATATCCTCCTATTATTTCTTATGGTGAATCAGGTAACGAGGAGGATCCTCCTATTCAACCAATCTCATTAATAAGGAGCTCCATAAAGAGGATTGAACCCACACATGATGTGGTGAAGAAAAAGAAAAGAAAAAGGAAGAGAGGTAAGAAGATATCTCTCCCAAATAATGCTACTCCTATTACTATTGTGCCTCATGAAAATATAATTGTGGAAGATAATGATACTTCTTATGATCTTGAAAATCTTTTTGGCACTTGCTTGGAAGAATATGATAATTGCTATACTATTGGTGCTATCCATACTATTAATTATGAGAGTGATTATGCTTATGATATGAAAAGGCCCAAGCTTGGGGATGCTATGTTTGATGAAGCTGATGTTTTTGAGAATATATTTGCTGCAATTAATGTTTGTCCTAAGCTTGGGGTGCTACATTTAATGAAGATGATATTTTTAGTCTCCCAAGTTTTGATATGCAAATTTATAATGATGATAGCATGCCTCCTACTTATGATGATTATTGTGATGATACTTATGCTATAAAAAGTAGTGATTATATTTATAAAACTTGTCATGATTATGGTTACCCCTTTTCTGAACATTACTCTTTTAATGTGTAAACAATTTATAGTATTCGAGTTTCTTATGATACTCCCACTATTCTGAATGAGAAGAATTTTGCTTATGTGGAGAGTAATAAAATTTCTATGCTTGTAGATCATGAAAAGAATGCTTTAGGTGCTGATTATATTGTTGAATTCATTCATTATGCTACTGAAAATTATTATGAGGGAGGAACATATGCTTGTAGGAATTGCAATAATATCAAGTTTCCTCTCTATGTGCTTAAAATTTTGAAGTTATGCATGTTTTCCTTTCCTATGCAAGTTGATTCTTGTTCCCATAAGTTGTTTGCTCATAGAATCCCTATGCATAGGAGGTGGTTTAGTCTTAAATGTACTAGTAATATTCTTCATGATGCTCTCATTATGTTTCAACTCTTATCCTTTATGTGAGCATCATTGAAATCATCATGCCTAGCTAGGGGCGTTAAATGCTAGCGCTTGTTGGGAGGCAACCCAATTTTATTTTTGTTCCTTGATTTTTGTTCCTGTTTAGTAATAAATAATTCATCTAGACTCTGTTTATATGTGGTTTTATGCTTTTAATTAGTGTTTGTGCCAAGTAGAACCGTTGGGAAGACTTGCGGAAAGTCTTTTTAATCTTGCTGTAAAAAACAGAAACTTTAGCGCTCACGAGAATTGCTGCCATTTTTATTGGAGAGTGTTATTTAGTTAATTCTTTTTGCAGATGATTAATAGATAAATTCCTCACTTCCAGAAATTTATTTGAAAATTTTATGAGTTCCATAAGTATACGTTTGATTCAGATTACTACAGACTGTTCTGTTTTTGACAGATTCTGTTTTTCATGTGTTGTTTACTTATTTTGATGAATCTATGGCTAGCAAAATAGATTATAAACCATAGAGAAGTTGTAATACAGTAGGTTTAACACCAATATAAATAAATAATGAGTTGATTACAGTACCTTGATGTGGTGATTTATTTTCTTATACTAACAGAGCTTACGAGTTTTCTATTAAGCTTTGTGTTGTGAAGTTTTCAAGTTTTGGGTAAGGATTCGATGGACTATGGAATAAGGAATGGCAAGAGCCTAAGCTTGGGGATGCCCAAGGCACCCCAAGGTAATATTCAAGGACAAACAAGAGCCTAAGCTTGGGGATGCCCCGAAAGGCATCCCCTCTTTCGTCTTCGTTCATCGGTAACTTTACTTGGAGCTATATTTTTATTTACCACATGATATGTGTTTTGCTTGGAGCGTCAATTTATTTTGTTAAGATTTGCTTTCTGTTATTTATAAAAATGTTTTGCATCTTTTATTTCAATAAAAGTGGCATTGATAGCCTTTACTATGCCTATTTTAGAAGTCCACATGTTGCTGTTTGAAAACAGAAAGTTTACCGTTGTTGCAATAATTCCCTAGAAAAGTCAGAATGTGATAAAATGTTGAAACCTTTTGCATATTAAGCTCTGATAAATTTACTACAGTGGGAATTTTCTTTCATAATTTTTGGAGCTAGGTAAGTGTGGATGTTGCTGCATTCTTTACAGACTGTCCTGTTTAGGCAGATTGCTGTTATGTTTGCGTTGTTTGCATATGTTTGCTTCGTTAATGATTCTATTTGAGGATAGGACTATTAAATATGCAGAGGCATTTAGTATGCAATTTTGAATAATAATTTTAGTGATTTTCTACAGTAGAGTATGATAAGGTTTTTGCAATGGTTTATACTAATTTATCTCACGAGTCCTTGTTGTGTTTTGTGTGGATGAAGCTTTTGAGATTTAGGGAGACCGTGAGGAGACACAAAAGCTCAAGCTTGGGGATGCCCAAGGCATCCCAAGATAATATTTCAAGATATCTCAAGCGTCTAAGCTTGGGGATGCCCCGGTTGGCATCCCACCTTTCTTCTTCAACAACTATCGGTTAGATTCGGTTGATCCTAAGTTTTTGCTTCTTCACATGATGTTTGCTATTCTCATATATCATTTTATTTTGTTTTGCTTGCTGTTTGAATAAAGTATCAAGATCTGAAATTATTAAATGTTATAGAGTCTTCATATAGTTGCACAATTATTCAACTACTCATTGATCCTCACTTATATCTTTCAGAGTAGTTTGTTGTTTGCTCTAGTACTTCACTTATATCTTTTAGAGCATGGTGGTAGTTTTATTTTGAAGAAATATGTGATCTCTCATGCTTCACTTATATTATTTTGAGAGTCCTAAACAGCATGGTAATTTGCTTTGGTTATGAAACTAGTCCTAATATGATGGGCATCCAAGAGGGATATGATAAAAACTTTCATATAGAGTGCATTGAATACTAAGAGAAGTTTGATACTTGATAATTGTTTTGAGATATGGAGATGTTGATATTAGAGTCATGCTAGTTGAGTAGTTGTGAATTTGAGAAATACTTGTGTTCAAGTTTGTGATTCCCGCAGCATGCACGTATGGTCAACCGTTATGTGATGAAGTCGGAGCATGATTTATTTATTGATTGCTTTCCTTATGAGTGGCGGTCGGGGACGAGCGATGGTCTTTTCCTACCAATCTATCACCCTAGGAGCATGCACATTTCTATTTGTTTCGATAACTAATAGATTTTTGCAATAAGTATGTGAGTTCTTTATGACTAATGTTGAGTCCATGGATTATACGCACTCTCACCCTTCCACCATTGCTAGCCTCTCTAGTACCGCGCAACTTTCGCCGGTATCATAAACCCACCATATACCTTCCTCAAAACAGACACCATACCTACCTATCATGGCGTTTCCATAGCCATTCCAAGATATGTTTCCATGCAACTTTCCACCGTTCCGTTTATTATGACACGCTCCATCATTGTCATATTGCTTTGCATGATCATGTAGTTGACATCGTATTTGTGGCAAAGCCACCATTCATAATTCTTTCATACATGTCACTCATGAATCATTGCACATCCCGGTACACCGCCGGAGGCATTCATATAGAGTCATATCTTGTTCTAAGTATCGAGTTGTAATTCTTGAGTTGTAAGTAAATAAAAGTGTGATGATCATCATTATTAGAGCATTGTCCCAGTGAGGAAAGGATGATGGAGACTATGATTACCCCACAAGTCGGGATGAGACTCCGAACGAAAATAAAAAAATAAAAGAGGCCAAAGAAGCCCAAATAAAAAAAAGAGAAAAGAGGCCATAAAAAAGAGAAAAGGCCCAAATAAAAAATAAAAAAAATAAAAAAAATGAGAGAAAAAGAGAGAAGGGACAATGTTACTATCCTTTTACCACACTTGTGCTTCAAAGTAGCACCATGATCTTCATGATAGAGAGTCTCCTATGTTGTCACTTTCATATACTAGTGGGAATCTTTCATTATAGAACTTGGCTTGTATATTCCAGTGATGGGCTTCCTCAAAATGCCCTAGGTCTTCGTGAGCAAGCAAGTTGGATGCACACCCACTAGTTTCTTTTGTTGAGCTTTCATACACTTATAGCTCTAGTGCATCCATTGCATGGCAATCCCTACTCACTCACATTGATATCTATTGATGGGAATCTTCATAGCCCATTGATAAGCCTAGTTGATGTGAGACTATCTTCTCATTTTTGTCTCCTCCACAACCACCATTCTATTCCACCTATAGTGCTATGTCCATGGCTCATGCTCATGTATTGCGTGAAGATTGATTTTTTTGAGAATGTCAAAAGTATGAAACAATTGCTTGGCTTGTCATCGGGGTTGTGCATGATTTAAATATTTTGTGTGGTGAAGATGGAGCATAGCCAGACTATATGATTTTGTAGGGATAACTTTCTTTGGCCATGTTATTTCAAAGAGACATAATTGCTTGGTTAGTATGCTTGAAGTATTACTATATCAATATTAAACTTTTGTCTTGAATCTTATGGATCTGAATATTCTTGCCAAAATGAAGAGAATTACTTAGATAAATATGCCAGGTAGCATTCCACATCAAAAATTCTGCTTTTTATCATTTACCTACTCAAGGATGAGCAGGAATTAAGCTTGGGGATGCTGATACGTATCCAATGTATCTATAATTTTTGATTGCTCCATGCTATATTATCTACTGTTTTGGATGTTTATGGGATTTATTATACACTTCTATATCATTTTTGGGACTAACCTATTAACCCAGAGCCCAATGCCAGTTTTTGTTTTTACCTTGTTTTAGGGTTTCAAGGAAAAGGAAAATCAAACGGAGTCCAATTGACCTGAAACTTCACGGAACTCATTTTTGGAAGGAAAGAAGCCCAGAAGACTTGAAGTGCACGTAAGGGAAGCTTCGAGGAGGCCACGAGGTAGGGGGTGCGCCCACCCCCCTAGGGCTTCCCCTCCACCCTCGTGGGCCCCTCGTGGCCCCCTGACATACTTCTTCCGCCTATATATATCTCCATATACCCTAAAGACATCACAGAGCACAATAGATCGGGAGTTCCGCCGCCAGAAGCCTCCGTAGACACCGATAGCCAATCTAGACCCGTTGCGGCACACTGCCGGAGGGGGAATCCCTCTCCAGTGGCCACCTTCATCATCCCGGTGCTCTCCATGACGAGGAGGGGGTAGTTCTCCCTCGGGGCTGAGGGTATGTACCAGTAGCTATGTGTTTGATCTCTCTCTCTCTCTCTCTCTCTCTCTCTCTCTCTCTCTCTCGTGTTCTTGAGGTGATACGATCTTGATGTATCGCGATCTTTGCTATTATAGTTGGATCCTATGATGTTTTCTCCCCCCTCTACTCTCTTGTAATGAACTGAGGTTCCCCTTTGAAGTTATCTTATTGGATTGAGTCTTTAAAGATTTGAGAACACTTGATGTATGTCTTGCCGTGCGTATCTGTGGTGACAATGGGATACCACATGATTCACTTGATGCATGTTTTGGTGATCAACTTGCAGGTTCCGCCCATGAACCTATGCATAGGGGTTGGCACACGTTTTCGTCATGGTTCTCTGGTAGAACTTTAGGGCACTCTTTGAGGTCCTTTGTGTTGGTTGAATAGATGAATATGAGATTGTGTGATGCATATCGTATAATCATACCCACGGATACTTGAGGTGAAATTGGAGTATCTAGGTGACATTAGGGTTTTGGTTGATTTGTGTCTTAAGGTGTTATTCTAGTACGAACTCTAGGGCTGTTTGTGACACTTATAGGAATAGCCCAACGGATTGATTGGAAATAATAACTTTGAGGTGGTTTCGTACCCTACCATAATCTCTTCGTTTGTTCTCCGCTATTAGTGACTTTGGAGTGACTCTTTGTTGCATGTTGAGGGATAGTTATGTGATCCAATTATGTTATTATTGTTGAGGGAACTTGCACTAGTGAAAGTATGAACCCTAGGCCTTGTTTCGACACATTGCAATACCGTTTACGCTCACTTTTATCATTAATTACCTTGCTGTTTTTATATTTTCAGATTACAAAAACTATTATCTACTACCCATATACCACTTGTATCACCATATCTTCGCCGAACTAGTGCACCTATACAATTTACCATTGTATTGGGTGTGTTGGGGACACAAGAGACTCTTTGTTATTTGGTTACAGGGTTGCTTGAGAGAGACCATCTTCATCCTACGCCTCCTACGGATTAATAAACCTTAGGTCATCCACTTGAGGGAAATTTGCTACTGTCCTACAAACCTCTGCACTTGGAGGCCCAACAACGTCTACAAGAACAAAGTTGTGTAGTAGACATCAGTACCCCGGTGGAGGCCGCTCGCACAAAGGCCTCGCCACCACCTGCATCGCCGCTTTGTCACGGTGATGGATCGACCTCTTCTTCGGTGGGAGTGGCTCCGAGACTGTAACATCCCAAAATTCTAAATTTTGGAATGTTATAAACAAATGGATAGATTTGATTGATTGTTTGATTGATTGCGTGAATTGAGTGAGATTCGAATTCTTTTTGAAAGTTAAATGAGAGGGAATAAAAGGACTTTCCCAAACTTTCATATTGGTTTTCTGATCTTCGTGAATTCAAATTCTTTTCAACACAAAACCCCGGAGAGAAGATGACATGACTTCTTCCATTTATTTAAATGACAAGGGGTGTTGAGAATATTTGAATTTCATTTGAAAATATTTCCAATTCAGAAACTTTAAGCAACTCAATGATTTTCACGAGAGAAGATAAAATGACTTCTTCAAATTATGAAATATGAGTTGGGAGTTTCAAAGAATTAAATTCAAAATTCTTTTGAATTTATTTTTCAAATTGGAATACATTAGATCATCATGCATATCTTTTTTTCTTGCTTTTTGGTCGATCCTAGAAATTTCACGCAACTCAAGGACCTTCGGAGAGAGTTGGAGATTTCGTTATTTTCATATTTGAGAGTTTTCTCGAATTTGAAAAGAGGGTCATTTGATTTATTTATTTTATCTTCAATAATTTTTCCGTTATCAAAAAAATATAAGAGAGGGAATAATATGACTTTCCCAAAATATAGGAAAAGTGAAGATTTAATAAATAGATCAAACTTTGTTTTCCGGTGTTTATTCGCATTTTATTTGGATAGGAAAAAATGCGCGTTTTCAAAATTTGCTTTTTAGGCCCGGAGTAAAGTTCATTTTGTTCGACTCATTTTTAGGAGTCGGAGAAAATTTACTTTATTAGATTTGGAGTTCGTTTAGATCTCGTTTTGTTTTTTTTTTCGAGCGCGGAACAGTTTTTTTAAAAAAAAGAGAGAGAGAGAGAGCTCCAGCGACTTGGGCCTAAGGCCCAAGCCACCGAGCCAGCCAGGCCAGAGGCCATCGCGCGCCACGCCCAGTGAGGAGCCGCACCAGGCGCAAGGCGCCAGGGAGCCGCCGTCCTTTGTGGATTCCTAGTAGGATTCATCTACTTTCATTTTTTTTAGATCTTTTCCCTCTTTTCTTTCCTAGTCCTAGTCCAATTCCTTGACCCCTACATCAAGTTTTCTCCCCCTCCCCAATATAAATACTCCCACACCCCCCCCTCTAAACACATAAAATCAAAGCTCTCCTCCACACCGCGCCTTGCACCGCCGCCGCGCCGCATCACACCGCGCCCTGCGTCACCGCCGCCGTGCCGCATCACCCCACACCCGCGCCGCCGCCGCACCGCGCCGCCGCCGCACCTT
>NC_041390.1:435916754-435919007 GCF_002162155.2 Triticum dicoccoides
TACAATTGGATGGATTTAAGAATACTAGGAAGTTGGAAGTTGGAATAATGAACAGTTGCCCGATGATAAGTTCAAGGACTACAAGTGATGAGATGGGCCATAACCCACAGGCCCCGGACCTGCGAAGAAGCAAGCACATTCTTGCTGAAGGAAAAACCCTGGAAGAAGTTACGATTTTATCGACAGGCGATTTTATAGGAGTTTACGCAAAACCTGAGAGTTGTGAAGGAACGATAGATGTTTGTCTGGCTTGCAGAATCCATGGATTATCCGAACTTAGTTCGTCGATAAGAGAAATTCTGCAATGCTTGTGAGGATGACCGAGTGTTAGAATGCGAGATTCGCTAAACTGTATGCATGGTAATGATTTGGGTGCGGGATGGATTGATCACCATACCGACTTACTCTTATTATTCGCCTTGCTATATGGGATGGTAAATCTGAGTGACTTGCCTATAGTAGAGAGACGACGATATTAAACCTTGTTAAACCTTAGAATGGTATACGTAATTTTTCCCTTGTACACGACAGCTTTTGCCAACCGTAGGTTATACGGTGAGGATCAACCCAGATTCATTTCCTGCAGGAGAAGCCATAAATTGTTAACCACCATGAGATATCAATAGTTGTTTAGTAATGGCGCCAGACCCATCAGCTAAGAAGACCCAATCTCGAAATAACCTGACCAAGAGGAAAGGACAAAAGACTTGTGGTAAGGTTATGCCACTACCGGAAGATCCCGGATAAGGAATTATCCTGAAGATCTAAGAAGACCGACGCTGTCAAAAATATGGATGAAGTATATGAGTTTTGATGGAACCGTAACCATGCTTCTAAGGGTGGTAGCACCCCAGACCCCGTGTGATGATCGATGGATTTTGAGAAGACCCCCAAACCCTAACCATTTCTTTCTAGCCTCTCCGAATCTCGAGGACGAGATTCATTTTAAGGGTGGTAGGTTTGTAACATCCCAAAATTCTAAATTTTGGAATGTTATAAACAAATAGATAGATTTGATTGATTGCGTGAATTGAGTTAGATTCGAATTCTTTTTGAAAGTTAAATGAGAGGGAATAAAAGGACTTTCCCAAACTTTCATATTGGTTTTCTGATCTTCGTGAATTCAAATTCTTTTCAACACAAAACCCCGGAGAGAAGATGACATGACTTCTTCCATTTATTTAAATGACAAGGGGTGTTGAGAATATTTGAATTTCATTTGAAAATATTTCCAATTCAGAAACTTTAAGCAACTCAATGATTTTCACGAGAGAAGATAAAATGACTTCTTCAAATTATGAAATATGAGTTGGGAGTTTCAAAGAATTAAATTCAAAATTCTTTTGAATTTATTTTTCAAATTGGAATACATTAGATCATCATGCATATCTTTTTTTCTTGCTTTTTGGTCGATCCTAGAAATTTCACGCAACTCAAGGACCTTCGGAGAGAGTTGGAGATTTCGTTATTTTCATATTTGAGAGTTTTCTCGAATTTGAAAAGAGGGTCATTTGATTTATTTATTTTATCTTCAATAATTTTTCCGTTATCAAAAAAATATAAGAGGGAATAATATGACTTTCCCAAAATACAGGAAAAGTGAAGATTTAATAAATAGATCAAACTTTGTTTTCCGGTGTTTATTCGCATTTTATTTGGATAGGGAAAAATGCGCGTTTTCAAAATTTGCTTTTTAGGCCCGGAGTAAAGTTCATTTTGTTCGACTCATTTTTAGGAGTCGGAGAAAATTTACTTTATTAGATTTGGAGTTCGTTTAGATCTCGTTTTGTTTTTTTTTCCGAGCGCGGAACAGTTTTTAAAAAAAAAAGAAAAGAGAGAGACAGAGCTCCAGCGACTTGGGCCTAAGGCCCAAGCCACCGAGCCAGCCAGGCCAGAGGGCATCGCGCGCCACGCCCAGGGAGGAGCCGCACCAGGCGCAAGGCGCCAGGGAGCCGCCGTCCTTTGTGGATTCCTAGTAGGATTCATCTACTTTCGTTTTTTTTCTAGATCTTTTCCCTCTTTTCTTTCCTAGTCCTAGTCCAATTCCTTGACCCCTACACCAAGTTTTCTCCCCCTCCCCAATATAAATACTCCCACACCCCCCCTCTAAACACATCAAATCAAAGCTCTACTCCACACCGCGCCTTGCACCGCCGCCGCGCCGCATCACACCGCGCCCTGCGTCACCGCCGCCGCGCCGCATCACCCCACACCCGCGCCGCCGCCGCACCGCGCCGCCGCCGCACCTTGCCG
>NC_041390.1:435920734-435947466 GCF_002162155.2 Triticum dicoccoides
TGGATTGGGTGAGTGATATCCATGACAGATGTGAGTTGATAATTTTAATGGTTTATCTAAGGTGGCAACTTAAACACACATCTGGGTGGATTGAGGCACCTGATGTCTATCAGGACTTGCCTGTTTTTTTTGGACCGCCACCCAGGCTCAAAGGGATCATAAGATCTTTCATGCTAGAAACTTCCGTGTGCAGCCACATGCTACTATGGGCTCTGGCATAGTTGACTAAGTTGTGCGAACTCTTACGGGGTGGACTAGCAGATGTAGGGGATGTAGGTGTACCGGTCTACCCCACATGTAAGGTGCTAGCGCTTCTGAAAGACTATGTCTCGGTCATCCGTTTCTCAAACACCATGTAGTGCGAGAAAACAAACGGAGGCGATCGAGTCATGTGGGGAAAAGTGCGCAAACCTCTGCAGAGTAACAAACTAATCATGATTAGCCGTGTCCCCGGTTATGGACAACTTGAGTATCTAGTAACTGAATATCAAGTGAATCTCAACATGTTACTTCTAATTAATGTTGTTGGGTTTTAATTATTTTTAATTGGGATTGAGAATGCTGTCAACCATTCTCAATGTTTCACAACCACCATGATAGTTAAATAAATTTATTCCTTTGTAGTAGGGAAAAATTGGCTTTACGCAAAAACCTTATAACCATAGAGCTTTTCCACCAGCCATATATGCATATAGTGATAGCCATTGTTCATTATTCTCTATGGTGTGAATTTGCCAGTACATTCAATGTACTGACCCGTTTCGGGCTGCAACGTCTTATGTTGCAGGTTTCTTACGACGAGTAAGTGATACGTTAGGGTTACGATTTCTGCACTCAACTTTGCCGTTGGTGTTGATGGGAAACCACAACCTTGTTGCTTCCGCTATATTTTGGATTGAGGTAATAGTATTTATGTTACTTTATACATGTGATTTACCTCTGTTATAAATCCTTCGAGTACTGTGTGTGTCAGCATACTGATCCAGGGATGACACATAAGCACAGAGACTTGATCCATTCGGGTCGGGTCGCTACAGAGACATCCCGGGGGGCTTTCCCCTTTTATTCGGTGGAGAACCTTCTAATGGGCGCCATTGGAGCAAGCAGTAGAGCAAGGAGGAAGAAGCGAGCAAGCGAGGAAGAGATGGGCAATGGGGGCTCCGCCCCCTCCCCATTTATAGCAAGAGAAGGCCAACCGGCGTCTCCCACGATCACAGGTAATGATGGTTTTCCTTACATGTCGCAGGGACTTGTCAAGTTGTGCAGTCGTCGAGGCAGCGTGGGGAAGCGAAGACGCCCACGTCCAATCAACCACCACGCGTCAACTGAGGCCGCAGGATTTTGGGGCCCGTGGTGCTCCGAACTTGACCCTTGGCTTCGCCGCGAAGCCAAGCCCGCGCGCACCTTGGGCCCAGGGGCTACTGTCGGCGTTCTAGGAACGGGGGTCCCCAGACTTGCCTGCCTGCGGCCCACGGCGTGGCTGAGCCAGCAGGCCGTACGGCCCATCTTCATCAACAAAGCATCCAAGACACTCGCGAGGGTCCAAGCCTCGCGAGGCGGACGATGCAAGACCTCCTATGGAGCGGCCTGGTCAGGCAGGCTCACGAGGAGCAAAGATATCAAGGCAAGGCGAACCTCACAAGGCTCTCGTGACGTGAGCCATGACGATCGACACCAGGCGGGCACCAGGCGGGTGCGAGCGCGCGCAGCGTCCTTGTTTCCTCTTTGGTGAAAGGAGGCAAGCGCAGCCGCGGAGTACCGAGGCCTCAGGCAAAGGTTGCCATTTCGGTGCAACAAGACCAAGACCATGGACTGCAAGACGGAGGTCATCATGGAGCCCAAGATAGCGTCACCACCAGAGCTTTGTGCAGGCGAAGACTACTTTTGTCAGCATGGCTCGTACTAGCTGTCCCCCTTCAAATTAGCCTGCCATTGTTGGCTCCCTTCTCGCTCGATATTTGGGAAGAGGACCAGGGCCTCTATAAATAGGACTAGCCACCACAGTGGATGGAGGGGATCTGAGCTCGAAGAGAGACCCAGAGATAGACACAAGTCCGAAATCTCAAGAACACCTCAACCTCAGGAGGCTGTTCTTCCCTTGTACTATTCATCATCAGCCCAAGAGGCAATCCACCACCACCACACTAGAGTAGGTTATTACACCACAACGGTGGCCCGAACCAGTATAAATCTCGTGTCTTTCTATGTTGCGAGTTCGTCGAGTTCGTCCGCAAGATCTTAGCGAGCTAGAGCGTAGATCGGTAGGAGGGAAAGACTTCGCGCACACCCCAGTGTTCGGACCTTAAGGGTTAGCCGGAGCCCCACATTCGACAATTGATACATTGGTTCTTAACTGAGGGAAATACTTATCTCTAATTTGCTGCATCACCCTTTCCTCTCCAAGGGAAAAATCAATGCAAGCTCAAGAAATAGAAAGATGATCCTCGCACAATAGCAAATTGGGATTGCAAAATCACAAAAGACCTCTCAACATCTTTCCTAGTCACCGCTTGTGCATTGTGAAAGATGAGTTCTTTCTTACATTGGGATTTTGCAATTGGCTTGACAAAAGACCTCGGGTAGATCCCATCCGTAAGATAGTACCCATAGTTGTGTGTGCGGCCATTTACTTTTCTTTGCATCAAATCCTTTTGCAGGACCCGGGATTGTCCCGCCGATGCTCTGCCCCTGTTTGAAGTTATGTCACGATTGAAAATAAATTTCCTTAGAGCATCTCCAATAGAAGATGCAAATTTGGAGATGTAAAACAGTTACATCTCCAAAAAGTGCTTTTTGCGTCTTCAAAAAAGGCCTAACTCCAACCGATGATGCAAAACATAGATGTAAAATAGCAACTCCAATAGGTGATGTAAACTGGAGATGCAAAACCGCCAGCCAGCCACGCGGTCGTTGTAGCTGCTGTGCAGTTGTTGTACAACCGAGCATGTTTAAATAAAACATCTGAAAATCAACTTAAAAATTTCACATGTCCCCAATATCAAATTATTACATAATTCATCAAATCCACAAGATCAACTGCAGCATACATACAACATAGTTTTTGCATAATACAACAAACAAATAATTGAAACTAGGCGGCTTTTTCGCCATGATATTTTCAATACTCCTCCAACAAATCAAGTTGATCGTGCACATCGTAGTATCTAATTTCATTGCACACCTTCATGAAGTGTTTGATTCTCTACTCTCTTCTCATCGGCATAACGTGTATGTCCATCAAGTGATAGAAGGTGTTATCTAAACGTTGTCCATGCTCATTCTCAATGATCATGTTATGCATGATCACTCAAGCAGTCATGATATACCAAAGGGTTTTTTGATCCCAAAATCTAGATGGTCCTCACACAACAGCAAACTGGGATTGCAAAATTCCAAAAGCCCTCTCAACATCTTTCCTAGCAGCCACTTGTGCACTGTGAAAGATGAGTTCTTTTTTACCATGGGGTTTTGCAATTGGCTTGACAAAAGTACTCCACCTCGAGTAGATCCCATCTACAAGATAGTACCCGTAGTTGTATGTGCGACCATTTGGTTTTCTTTGCATCAAATCCTTTTGCAGGACCCAGGTTTGTCCCGTTGACACTCTGCCCTATTTGAAGTTATGTCACGATTGAAAATAAATTTCCTTAGAGAAACTGCAATAAAAGATGCAAATTTGGAGATGTAAAACAGTTACATATCCAAATAGTGCTTTTGGCATCTTCAAAAAAGGCCCAACTCCAGCAAATGATGCAAAAGGGAGATGTAAAACAACAACTCCAATAGGTTATGTGTTAGGGCATATTTCTACCTTAGTGGTTTTGGTGATTGATGACAATGCTTTTGCGGACTAATTGTGTGCATTGAGCATTTTAGATAATCTACCTTATGGCATAAGACGATTTGAACCCATGTGGATATTTATGAAGACAGTGTTTTTCTTGCGTTTCTTTTTTGGTGGACTTGAGTCATAGGAACACTTTACTATTAAGAGGGGGTACGCTTCAGAAAGGTTTGGGTGGAATCAACACGTACACTATCTCTTTGCACCCTCGATCTTTCTCGTCAATTGAGCTTGTCCAACCCTATGCTTGAGATTTTTAGAACAACATAAGCGGTAGTAGTGCCTCTCAGCTCAGCGGTAGTACCACTCCAGCGGTACTACCGCAGAATAGCGCTTCCCTCACTTCCGCCTGTTCTGTGTGTTCTGTAAATGCGTGGTAGTAGAGCGGCAGTTCAGCGCGGTATTACCACTCCAGCGGTACTGCGGCTCTGACTACCACTCAATTGTCGTAGATTTACTGGTCTCGGACCAGACAAGCAGAACTAATGCTCCGGCGGAACTACCGCGATCTCCTTCTAGACGGAGTATCGTATGTGTTGTGCCTTTTGGAAGTCTCTGTTACACGGGCAAAAGTAGAGCGGCAGTGGAGCACGGTAGTACCACCTAGGGAGGCACTACCTCCCTACCTTCCTCTACTACCATGGGTTATGGGTGTTGTTCAACACCATAAGGTAGTACCGCTGATGGGAGCGGTAGTATCGCTCAGGTGGCACTACCGCCTCCTTGACTTGCTCGTTTGAACATAGTAGCTGAAATCTTCCATGTCAGTGAAAGTACCGCTCGCTTGAGCGGTATTACCGCTTGTGCACGGGCTATGAGTGTATAACGGTTGGATTTAATCCCCCACTATACAAGGGAGTCATCTTCCTCAAGTTGACTAACCTCTTCCTCCCCCAAGCTCCATTGTTGCTCACAAGCTCATTGTTGCCAGATCTCTCTCCCTAGCCAATCAAACTTGTTGATTCTTTAGGGGTTGGTTGAGAAGGCCTAGATCTACACTTCCACCTAGAGAAATTTGATTCCCCCCACTAATCCCTTGAGGATCTTGTTACTCTCGGGTGTTTGAGAATCCTAGATAGTTGAGGTCACCTCGGAGACGCATTCCATTGTTGTGAAGCTTCATGGTGTTGTATTGTGGAGAGAGCCCCAACCTTGTTTCTAAAGGTCTGGTTGCTGCCTTCAAGTGCACCACTAGTGGAATCACGACATCTCGCATTGTGTGAGGGCATGAGGAGAATACGGTGGCCCTAGTGGCTTCTTGGGGAGCATTGTGCCTCCACACAGCTCCAACGGAGACATACTTCCTCTCAAAGGGAAGGAACTTCTGTAACACATCCACATCTCCTCCAGCTACACTTGTGGGTATCTCTTACCTTTACTTTGTGCAAGATTTTACTTGTGTTGTATCCCTTGGTTGCTTTCTTGCTTTCTTGCTTGTTAGCATCATATAGGTTTTTCACCTAGTTGCATATGTAGTC
This sequence comes from Triticum dicoccoides, assembly GCF_002162155.2. Taxonomy (NCBI): domain Eukaryota; kingdom Viridiplantae; phylum Streptophyta; class Magnoliopsida; order Poales; family Poaceae; genus Triticum; species Triticum dicoccoides. The sequence goes on from NC_041390.1 coordinate 435,926,057, forward strand.
AACCCATTTGTTGCTCACTCCAATTCGTTAAGAAAAGATAAAAAATGGTAGTTTCCTATTCACCCCTTTAGTCAACCATATCGATCCTTTCAATTTGTATCAGAGCCTCGTCTCTTTCTTAAGGGTTTCACCACCCGAAGAGTATGGTTGACAGAGAGGAGGAAGTGCCTGAGGTTGTGGAGATGAACTCGACCACCCAATATGACCTAAATGAAGCTATGGCCTCACTTAAGACATCTATGATGGCTGAGGTCAAGTCCATGCTTAAACAATTACTTGAGGGGTTGAAAACTACTCCTGATCCGTTGCTTGTGGTTAATCCCACCGCATCGGAGTCGGAGGCCAATTCCAACAAGGAAGCGGGTAAAGGTACTCAAACCTTCACCCCTCAAAACAAGAATGGGACGGGAACCTTTGCCTCGTTCCCCCTCCCCCGCTCCATGGGGGACCGGTCCCTACACCGTATATTAACAACATTGGTCCTCCTACTAAGATTGTGAAGGGTGATTTCACTAATTGGTTTTCCGTATCAAGTCTCATTTGAATCACAGCCCAACAAAACTTTGGAGAATCATCGAGCAAGGTTTCTACCCGCATGATCCAAAAAATCTTACTCCAAGAGAAGAAGCAGACAATCAATACAATCACTCCGCATTGTTCATCCTTCAATCCGCGGTGCCTCCGGAAGATCTATCTCACTTGTGTCCTTTCTCCCATGCAAAGGATTGTTGGGAACACATCATATCTTTGTACAAGGTGAGCTCAAGCATTCAACGGTCCAACCTTGAGGTGGTTCTTGATGAGGCCGATGAATTCATGATGAATGAAGATGAGGACTCTCATGATCTCTATCGAAGGTTGAAAACTATTGTGGTCGCTCTCCAAGATCATGAGAGCAAGGATACAAATGACAACTAGATCAAGCGCAAATTTCTCAAGGCCATCATGCTAGTCAACAAGGCCATGTCCTCCGTGTTTCGTGAAAGGCCGGATTTCCACACCTTGTCTTCAAGTGAAGTGTTGGATGAGATTATAGCCATGAACATCATGAACAAGACCGCCGACAATGCACTAGCTCGTGTACAGTTAAAGAAAGCCTCTCCCAACCTTGCCTTGAAGGCCAAGGCTATTCCGAAAGAAGAAGAGGAGGAAGAAGAAGAGTGTTTCCCTGAAGACACCAAATATGCTTACCCTGAGCACATGGCTCTTGCTTCAAGGCAATTTTGGGGCAACAAGAGAAGCTCAGGGCCTAACTTCTCCAAGAACAACTCAAGTGGTCCAAAGAACAAGCAAAGAGTGAGGACTTCCTACAATTGTGGCAATGTGATTCACTTTGTGGTGGATTGTCCTTATGAGAAGAGGGGGGCAATGGTGACAAACTCATTCACAAAGACAAGGCCAAGTCCTTCCCAAACAAGAACAACTTCATCAAGAAGATACCTCAAAAGCGCTTCGTGGCACAAGAAGAGTACATCTCCGATGATGAAGATGAAGATACAAGTGGTGGAGGAATGGCAACGACAATTGTGGCCATTGCTACCTCTTCCCTGACCAAGGTGTCTCTCTTCGGCGCCCCCAATGAGAACTTCTTCACTAAGTGTCTCATGGCCAAAGGTATCAACAAGGTAACCCCCAACATCAAAACCACCATTACCACTACTCCTTTGTTGGATTGTATGGATGATAGTGAGGTGGTGATATGTCTCCAACATATCTATAATTTTTGATAGTTCCATGTTATGATATTATCTGTCTTGGATGTTTTATATCCATTAATATGCTATTTTATATTATTTTTGGGACCAACCTATTAACCTAGAGCCTAGTGCCAGTTTTTGTTTTTCCTTGTTTTTAACTTTTACAGAAAAGGAATATCAAATGGATTCCAAACAGAATAAAACTTTACGATGATTTTTCTTGGACCAGAAGACACCTACGTGACTTGGAGAGAGGGCTAGAAGAGTCCCTAGGAGGCCACAAGCCTCTAGGGCGCGACCAGGGGGGCGCCCTAAGGGCTTGTGGGCCCCTCGGAGGTCCTCTAACCATAATTCCACTTCTATATATTCTCAAATATTCCCCAAAGATCAGAGGCGTCTGATACGTCTCCGTCGTATCTATGATTTTTGATTGTTTCATGCCAATATTCTACAAATTTCATATACTTTTGGCAACTTTTTATATTATTTCTTGGACTAACATATTGATCCATTGCCCAGTGTCAGTTCCAGTTTGTTGCATGTTTTCTGTTTCGCAGAAAATCCATATCAAACGGAGTCCAAACGAGATAAAAACTTACAGAGATTTTTTTTGGAATATATGTGAATTTTGGGAAGTGGAACCAACGCAAGACGATGCCCGAGGGGCCCACAAGGATGAGGGGTGTGCCCTAGGCCCTTGTGTTCACCCCATAAGGCGGTCGGTGCCCTTCTTCTGGCGCAAGAAAGCTAATATCTACATAAAACGTGTTAAAATTTCAGCCCAATCGGAGTTACGGATCTCCGGGAATTTAAGAAACGATGAAAGGCCAGAATCTGCAAGCACAGAAAAGAAGGAAACAAAGAGAGAGAGAGAGAGAGAGAGAGAGAGAGAGAGAGAGAGAGAGAGAGAGAGAGAGAAAGATCCAATCTCGTAGGGGCTCCCGCCCCTCCACTGCCATGGAGGCCATGGACCAGAGGGGAAACCCTTCCCCCATCTAGAGGGGAGGTCAAGGAAGAAGAACAAGGAGGGGGGCTCTCTCCCCCTCTCTCCTGGTGGCGCCAGAACGCCGTCGGGGCATCATCGTGACGGCGGTCTACACCAACAACTTCGCCGCCATCATCACCAACTCTCTCCCCCTCTATGCAGTGGTGTAACACCCCTTCTCCCCGCTGTAATCTCTACTTAAACACGGTGCTCAACGCTATATATTATTTCCCAATGATGTATGGCTATCCTATGATGTTTGAGTAGATCCATTTTGTCCTATGGGTTGATTGATGATCATGATTGGTTTGAGTTGCATGCTTTATTATTGGTGTTTTCGTATGGTGCTCTCCATGTCGCGCAAGCATGAGGGATCCCCGCTGTAGGGTTTGCAATATGTTCATGATTTTCTTATGGTGGGTGACGTGAGTGACAGAAGAAAATACCCGAGTAAGTAGGTTGTTTGCGTATGGGAGTAAAGAGGACATGATACTTTAATGCTATGGTTGGGTCTTACCTTAATGATCTTTAGTTTTATGAATGTTTTCTAGAGTTACAATCATAAGTGCATATGATCCAAGGAGAGAAAGTATGTTAGCTTATGCCTCTCCCTCGTATAAAATTGCAATAATGATTACCGGTCTAGTTATCGATTGCCTAGGGACAAATAACTTTCTTGTGAAGCTCTCTACTAAAACTAACTTAGTTGTTTCTTTATGTAAACAACCCCTAGTTTTATTTACGTGTTCTTTATTATCTTGAAAACCTATCCTTTCACACCTACAAAGTACATCTAGTTTCATACTTGTTCTAGGTAAAGCGAACGTTAAGCGTGCGTAGAGTTGTATTGGTGGTCGATAGAACTTGACGGAATATTTGTTCTAACTTTAGCTCTTCGTTGGGTTTGACACTCTTACTTACCGAAAGAGGCTACAACTGATCCCCTATACTTGTGGGTTATTAAGAACTTTTTCTGGCACCGTTGCCAGGGAGCAATGGCGTGGGGTGAATATTCTCATTTGTGCTTGTTTGCTTTATCACTAAGTAGATTTTATTTGATGCTCTAAGTTGTTTTATATCTTTATTTATGGATATGGAACATGAAATACCAAAAAAATAGGTGTACTTGTTACTCATGGAGATGGGGAACCTCCTAAAACCCTCGATGCCCATTATGTGCAAGATATTAGGCACTACTTTAATAATCCTGAGAAAACCCATTCAATTATATGATGGGAGACACGTTGGATCAACGTGAATACTTTAGGGATTATCGCTTGACTCAAAAAGGTAAACTCTTATGGGATCAAATTCATATGTTGCATTGGTATGCTCGACAAATATCCTTGAAATATGATTATACTTGTTCTTGTAGGATGAAGGATCCACACCTTCCCTTTTCATGCAAATTTAACGATAATGAAACCCTAGCTTCTGATGCTAATGGTAGATATGATTACTATGATGTGGAACGAATAGAAGAATTTGTTGCTTTTAAGCATGCTCATGTAATTGAATCTTTGTTTGAAAAGTGTGAAAATCTTGATCATGCTGTTTACAGACCTAAAAATTATGCTATAATTAAATATTGTTGTGAGAATTATGAATATAATTCCAATATTGATGCGTTTATTGAGAAAGTCTTTGCTGTCCAAGAAGAGAATAATATTTTACATGAATCAATGGAAGAAGAAATTGATGACATTATGAGATCATTAGATGAAAAAGATGACGAGGAGAGCGAAGAACAAAAGGAGGAAGAGCGGATTAGCTACTCGTGCCCACCTTCTAATGAGAGTAACTCTTCAACTCATATATTGTTTAATTTCCCTTCGTCCTTATCGAAAGATGAATGCTATGATAATTGCTATGATCCCTTTGATTTGTTTGAAACATCCCTTTTTGATGAAATTGATGCTTGCTATGCTTGTGGCCATGATGCCAATATGAGTGATGCTTATGGAGATGAAATTGCTATAGTTCCTTATGTTATGAAAGAAATTGTTGTTATTGCACCCACGCATGATAGTCCTATTATCTTCTTGAATTCTCCCTACACTATATCGAAGAAGTTTGCGCTTATTAAGGATTATATTGATGGGTTGTGTTTTACTACTACACATGATGATTTTGATTGATATAATATGCATGTGCTTGTTGCTCCTACTTGCAATTATTATGAGAGAGGAACTACATCTCCGCCTCTCTATGTTTCCAATACAATAAAATTGCAAAAACCTGTTTATGATATGTATTGGCCTTTACTTTGTGTGCATGAATTGTTCTTTTATGACATGCGATGCATAGGAAGAGAGTTAGACTTCGATGTTGCATGATATAAGTTACTTTGTTCTCACTACTAAATTATAGATCATAGTTAATTAAAATTGGCTTTGATATACCTTGGGATCCGGGTGGATCCATTACTTGAGCACTTTATGCCTGGCTTAATGGCTTCAAAGAAAGCGCTGCTAGGGATACAACCCAGAAGTTTTAGAGAGTCATTTATTTCTGTTGAGTGCTTTTAAAAAGTTTAAAAACAAAAAATAAAATGGGGAACCTAAAACTTTTCAAAAAGAAAAGTGAAAGTAAGAAAGACGAGCACCGTTGAAGTGGGGTAGCTCCTTGAACTTTCTTCATGCCCATGGAAACTTTGCAAATCTTGAATTACGGAAAACTTTCAATAAAGTAATTATCCCCTTGTACAAATCCATTGTATTATAAAAATATTGTGCCAAGATTTGCCTTTATGATGATTAGATTGATTGTTTGGTGTGTGCAGTGCAAAAACAGAAACTTAGGCTGTAGTGCGTGAATTTTCATTTTCTTCCTGGAACATCGAATGCTTGTGAAACTTTCCGCACAGTACTCATATACAATTTTTTTTATTTTTTCCTAATTTTTCAGAATTTTTGGAGTTACAGAAGTATGGTAGATGTTCAGATTGCTACAGACTGCCCTGTTTAAGACATATTCTGTTTTGATGCATTGTTTTGCTAGTTTTGATGAAACTATCAATTTTATCGGTGGTATAAGCCATAGAGAAGTTATAATACAGTAGCTACAATGCAAAAATAAGATATGAATGGGTTTGCAACAGTACTTAAAGTGGTGATTTGTTTTATTATACTAACGGATCTCACGAGGGTTTTGTTAAGTTTTGTGTGATTGAAGTTTTCAAGTGTTGGGTGAGATCACGATGGATGAAGGAATAAGGAGTGGCTAGAGCCTAGGCTTGGGGATGCCTGAGGCACCCCAAGGTAATATTCAAGGACTCCCAAGCAACTAAGCTTGGGGATGCCCCAGAAGGCATCCTCTCTTTCTTCTAACGATCATCAGTAATTTTACATGGAGCTATATTTTTATTCATCACATGATATGCGTAAATCTTGGAGTGTCGTGTGCTTTTTATTTTTATTTTAATAATACACCAAGCTGGTTTGAGATAGTCCTTGGTTGATTTATAGAATGCTTCTTGCTTCACTTATATCTTGTAGGGGCTCCCGCCCCTCCGCCACCATGGAGGCGATGGACTAGAGGGGAACCCTTCTCCCATCTAGGGGAGAGGTTAAGGAAGAAGAAGAAGAAGGGGGGCTCTCTCCCCCTCTCTCTCTGTGGCGCCAGAACGCCATCGGGGCATCATCGTGACGGTGATCGACACCAACAACTTTGCCACCGTCATCACCAACTCTCTCCCCCTCTATGCAGTGGTGTAACACACCTTCTCCCTGCTGTAATCTCTGCTTAAACATGGTGCTCAACGCTATATATTATTTCCCAATGATGTTTGGCTATCCTATGATGTTTGAGTAGATCTGTTTTGTCCTATGGGTTGATTGATGATCATGATTGGTTTGAGTTGCATGTTTTATTATTGGTGTTTTCCTATGGTGCTCTCTGTGTCGCGCAAGCGTGAGGATATCCCTGTTGTAGGGTTTGAAATATGTTCATGATTTGCTTATGGTGGGTGGCATGAGTGATATAATCACAAACCTGAGTAAGTAGGTTGTTTGCGTATGGGAGTAAATAGGACTTGATACTTTAATGATATGGTTGGGTTTTACCTTAATGATCTTTAGTAGTTACCAATGTTGGGGATATCGCTTATCGGGAACTTATCGGTCGACCCATGATAAAAGGTAAATCGGCCAATTTATCAGCATATCAGCCAATTTATCGCCATATCGGTTGATTTATCGACCGATTTATCTTATCGGTCAGACAACGGCAAGCGATAAATCAGCCGATTTATCGGAATATCGGAAGATATCTTGAATAGTGGTAGTTACATATGTTTGTTAGAGTTCCAATCATAAGTGCATATGATCCAAGGAGAGAAAGTATGTTAGCTTATGTCTCTCCCACATATAAAATTATAATAATGATTAGCGGTCTAGTTATCGATTGCCTAGGGACAAATAACTTTCTTGTGAAGCTCTCTCCTAAAACTAACTCAGTTGTTTCTTTATCTAAACAACCCCTAGTTTTTATTTACGTGTTCTTTATTATCTTGCAAACCTATCCCTTCACACCTACAAAGTACATCTAGTTTCATACTTGTTCTAGGTAAAGCGAACGTTAAGCGTGCATAGAGTTGTATCGGTGGTCGATAGAACTTGAGGAAATATTTGTTCTAACTTTAGCTCCTCGTTGGGTTCGACACTCTTACTTATCGAAAGAGGCTACAACTGATCCCCTATACTTGTGGGTTATCAAGACCTTTTTCTGGCGCCATTGCCGGGGAGCAATAGCGTGGGGTGAATATTCTCGTGTGTGCTTGTTTGCTTTATCACTAAGTAGATTTTATTTGCTATTCTAAGTTGTTTTTATATCTTTAGTTATGGATATGGAACACGAAATACCAAAAAAATTAGGTGTACTTGCTACTCATGGAGATGGGAAACCTCCTAAAACCCTCGACGCTCATTATGTGAAAGATATTAGGCACTACTTTAATAATCCTGAGAAAACCCCATTCAATTATATGATGGGAGACATGTTGGATCAACGGGAATACTTTAGGGATTATCACTTGACTCAAAAAGGGAAACTCTTATGGGATCAAATTCATATGTTTGCATTGCTATGCTCGGCAAGTATCCCTGAGATATGATTATACTTTTCCTCTAGGATGAAGGCTCCACACCTTCCCTTTTCATGCAAATTTAACGATAATGAAACCTTAGCTTCTTATGCTAATGGTATATACGATTACTATGATGTGGAACGAATAGAAGAATTTGTTGCTTTTAAGGGTGCTTATGAAATTGAATCTTTGTTTGAAAAGTGTGAAAATCTTGATGTTGCTGTTTACAGACCTGAAAATTATGCTATAGTTAAATATTGCTATGAGAATTATGAATATAATTCCAATATTGATGCGTTTATTGAGAAAGTCTCCGCTGTCCAAGAAGAGACTAATATTTTGCAGGAATCTATGGAAGAAGAAATTGATGACATTGTGATCTCATTGGATGAAAAAGATGACGAGGAGAGCGAAGAACAAAAGGAGGAAGAGCGGATTAGCTACCTGTGCCCACCTTCTAATGAGAGTAACTCTTCAACTCATACATTATTTAATTCCCCTTCGTGCTTATCGAAAGATGAATGCTATGATAATTGCTATGATCCCTTTGATTTGTTTAAAACATCCCTTTTTGATGAAATAGATGCTTGCTATGCTTGTGGCCAGGATACCAATATGAATGATGCATATGGAGATGAACTTTCTATAGTTCCTTATGTTTTGAAAGAAATTGTTGCTATTACACCCACACATGATAGTCCTATTATCTTTTTGAATTCTCCCTACATTATATTGGATAAGTTTGCGCTTATTAAGGATTATATTGATTGATTGTGTTTTACTACTACACATGATGATTTTGATTGATATAATATGCATGTGCTTGCTGCTCCTACTTGCAATTATTATGAGATAGGAATTACATCCCCGCCTCTCTACGTTTCCAATACAATAAAATTGCAAGAAACTGTTTATGCTATGTATTGGCCTTTACTTTGTGTGCATGAATTGTTCTTTTATGACATGCCGATGCATAGGAAGATATTTAGACTTCGATGTTGCATGATATAAGTTACTTTGTGCTCACTACTAAATTACAAATCATTGTTAATTAAAATTGGCTTTGATATACCCTGGCATCCGGGTGGATCCATTACTTGGGCACTTTATGCCTAGCTTAATGGCTTTAAAGAAAGCGCTGCCAGGGAGACAACCCGAAAGTTTTAGAGAGTAATTTATTTCTGTAGAGTGCTTTAACAAGGTTTAAAAACAAAAAATAAAGTTGGGAACCTAAAACTTTTCAAAAAGAAAGGTGAAAGCATGAAAGACGAGCACCGTTGAAGTGAGGGTGCTCCTTAAACTTTGTTCATGCCCATGGAAACTTTGCAAATCTTGAATTACAGAAACTTTTCAACAAAATAATTATCCCCTTGTACAAATCCATTGTATTATAAAAATAATGTGCCAAGATTTGCCTTTAGGATGATTAGATTGATTGTTTGGTGTGTGCATTACAAAAACAGAAACTTTGGTTGTAGTGCGTGATTTTTCACTTCTTACTAGAACATCGAATGTTCCTGAAACGTTTTACAGAGTACTTCTATAAAATTGTTTTATTTTGTCCTAATTTGTCAGAACTTTTGGAGTAACAGAAGTATGGTAGATGTTCAGATTGCTACAGACTATCTTGTTTAAGACATATTCTGTTTTTGATGCATTGTTTTGCTACTTTTGATGAAACTATCAATTTTATTGGTGGTATAAGCCATAGAGAAGTTATAATACATTAGCTACAATGAAAAAATAAAATATGAATGGGTTTGCAACAGTACTTAAAGTGGTGATTTGTTTTATCATACTAACGGATCTCACGAGGGTTTTGTTAAGTTTTGTGTGATTGAAGTTTTCAAGTATTTGGTGAGATGATGATGGACGAAGGAATAAGGAGTGGAAAGAGCCTAAGCTTGGGGATGCCCGAGGCACCCCAAGGTAATATTCAAGGACTCCCAAGAAACTAAGCTTGGGGATGCCCCGGAAGGCATCCCCTCTTTATTCTAACGATCATCGGTAATTTTACTTGGAGCTATATGTTTATTCGTCTCATGATATGCGTAAATCTTGGAGGATCTTGTGCTTTTTATTTTTCTTGTATTAATGCACCATGCTGGTATGAGATAGTCCTTGGTTGATTTATCGAATGCTTCATGCATTTCACTTATATCTTTTGAGTATGGCTTTATAGAATGCTTCATGTGCTTCGCTTATATCATTTGAAGTTTGAATTGCCTATTTCTATTCACATAGAAAACCACCATTGGTAGAATGATCTTTTGCTTCACTTATATTTGTTAGAGCATGGGCATATCTTTTGTAGAAAGGATTAAACTCTCTTTCTTCACTTATATCTATTTAGAGAGTTGACAGGAATTGGTCATTCACATGGTTAGTCATAAAATCCTACATAAAACTTGTAGATCACTGAATATGATATGTTTGATTCCTTGAAATAGTTTTGCGATATAAAGTTGGTGATATTAGAGTCATGCTAGTGAGTAATTGTGGATTGGTAGAAATACTTGTGTTAAATTTTGTGATTCCCGTAGCATGCACGTATGGTGAATTGTTATGTGACAAAGTTGGAGCATGATTTATTTTTGATTGTCTTCCTTATGAGTGGCGGTCGGGGACGAGCGATGGTCTTTTCCTACCAATCTATCCCCCTAGGAGCATGCATGTAGTACTTTGTTTCGATAGCTAATAGACTTTCACAATAAGTATGTACGAGCGATTATACGCACTCTCACCCTTCCATCATTGCTAGCCTCTTCGGTACCGTGCATTGCCCTTTCTCACCTCGAGAGTTGGTACAAACTTTGCCGGTGCATCCAAACCCCGCGATATGATACGCTCTATCACACATAAGCCTCCCTATATCTTCCTCAAAACAGCCAGCATAGCTACCTATTATGGCATTTCCATAGCCATTCCAAGCTATATTGCCATGCAACTTCCATCATAATCATCACTACAAAAAAAAGACACATCCGTGACATTTTGGGCCGAACGAATTTTTTTCATGCTTATGACACTTCTATGAAGATAACTGTGACAAAACCCGGTATCATCATAGATGTGGTGGGCTCCTACTTCTATGAAAAAAATCATGATAGAAAATGGGCTTTTCATCCTGGGCGGGCCAGAGATGCAACTGCATGACATTCTTTAGGCCATCCATGACAGAAAAAACCGTGGTAGAAGTGAGGGCAAGGAAAATATCGGGGAGTTCCCGGTTACGGTGGGTGGTCGGGGGCCAAGAGATGCACGTTTCTCTCATACACGTACGCGTGTGCGTGCGAGGCGTTACGCTCTAACTATACCCGAGCGAGGCATTGGGCTCTAACTGAACCCGAGCAATTGCACTAGCTACGTTACTGAACCCGAGCGATCGATCTCTCGCTGTTAACTGAACCCGAGTGATTCCTTCGCTACTGCTGCTAACTGAAGCCGATTGATGCTGCCTCTGGATGAATAGTGAGCATTATTGGGGGGTGGATGAATAGTTCCTGGTGGGGATTTGGATGAACAGGACCCCGTGGTAGTAGAGGTCGTTGCGCTGGATGAACAGGACCCTGATTGAGCCGGTTGGGGGTGGATGAACGGGACCCTGTGGAGGGCTGGTTAAATAGTAGTCGGTGGAGGGCTGGATGAACAGTAGCCCGTGGAGGGGTGGTTGAACAGTCCCCCGTGGAGAGGGCTGGTTGAACTGTAGCCAGTGGAGGAGCGGTGGAGGCTGGATGAACAGTAGCCTGTGGAGGTAGTCCACGGTGGAGATGAACAGTATCCCGTGGATCCCCATTTTGCGGTACGCCACACCCCTCCCGATGAACAGGACCCCCATTTCGACCATAGCACTCCAACACAAGTCCGTTTCCTCCGTATTGCGGTCCGCCACACCCCTCCCGATCAAGAGGACCCCGTTTCGACTGTAGGAGATCCAAGAGAAGCCCGTTTCCTCTGTTTTGCGATATGCCAGACCCCTCCCGATGAACAGGATCTCGTTTCCATCGTGGCCGGTCGAACACAAGGCCGTTTCCTCTGTTCTGCGGTACGCCGGGCCTCGTTTCGATCGGCTGTTCCGTCCAAGCCGGTTGGCTCCCGATGAACACGACGTATTATGTTGCCTCCCGATGAACACGCCGCATTCTGTTGCCTCCCCATGAACACGACACAGTTTCTCCGTTCTGACCCAGCCGGTTGGCTTCTGATGAACATGATTAGTCGTTGTACGCGTTAGAGACCCCGCCTGTATGTACGCACGTAGCCGTATTTACTATGTTGCGGCGTGGCCGTACGTACATGTACACGATATAGACGGGGCTGCTTGACATGCTACGCCGGCGCCTCTACTTCAACACGTGCCGCTCCTTACTTGGCCATGGTATGTCGCTGCAAAGACACCAATCGACCACTATGTACGTACATGTTTGCGTCCGGACAGATAATGCTACCTTTGATTCAACCTGGTGGGTCCCAGCTGTCAGGGGGTAAGAAGGCAGTTCCTTCCGTGTGAAGATAAAGCCGGTGGGTCCAAGTTGTCAGGGCGAACGTTTTTTCGCGAAATACAGAGGCCCTTCCGGTAGGTCCGAGGTGTCAGGTGGAGGAATCATTATTTTGCCCGTAATAAGGAGGCACTTCCTTGCGTGCGGCCATGGACCCAGCTGTCAGCCTCTCCACTTACAGTCCTCTTTTGATGGCTGTCGTTTGTTGACCGCGTTGACAAAGCCGTACCGCCCGAGAGCACCAAGGTGGTGGACGATGGCGCAACCTAGGAAGGGAACGACCCAAAGCCGTGGAATACGCAACAGTGGATGCCCACGCAAAGGGGAGTACGAGGGTTGACTGCTTCGGCTGCGATTCAAGGCTGCCGTCTCCGGAGAATAACTCGGGGTGTGGGCGAGTAGAGGGAAGGCATGGCCAGTAGTAATATGGTCGGGCGGTGAGGCCTGCGCGGCAGCACAACCGACCACGGGAGGCTGGAGCAGGCAGTACGGCGGGCGCAGGTTTGGGCGGCTGGAGCAACAAGACGAGAGGTTGAAGACGCAGCTTGGCCGTTGCATTAACATCGAACGGTCAATGCAGCTAGAATCGTTTATTGACTAAGTTGACAAAGCCCTGCGTACGCATTAACTTAGTAGGCCCACAAGTCAGCCTACAAATCTGGTGGGTCCCAGCTAGCAGGGGGAATCAATTTTTTTTTGCGTAATAAGGTGGCACTTCCTTGCGTGTGAATATGTTTTCTGTTTTTTTTATTTCTTCTTTTTTGAGTTAGAATAAAAAGAAAACAATTTAGGATATTCAGTACAATCTATATTTTCACAAAAAGGATCATAATAAAGCTGGTGGGCCCCAGCTGTCATGGAGAGGAAACTTTTTATTTCCGTGTAATAAAGGAAGCACTTCCTTGCGTGCGAAGATGTAGCTGGTGGGTCAAACCTGTCAGGGGGAGAAATTATTTGTTTTCACATAATACGAGGGCACTTGCTGCGTGCGGCCATGGGCCATGTGCGTCCCTACTATCAGCCAATCCACGTACATGCATCATCTGAGCCACCCCCTCCCCCTGATCCAACGGCTGGCTAACCGCCAGTTACACGGTGCCTTGCTGTGGGCAAGGCACTGGATCTCTGTCCCCGATGGTTGTCATTTGTTGATAAAGTTGACCACGCCGCGCCGAGACAACCAAAGCAGTGAACGATGGCGAGTATTACGAAGGGAACAACCCGGAGCCGGCGAAGACACAACAGTGGAGAATAAGAGGTGTTGGTGAGTAGAGGAATGGCCTGGATGGCATTTGGGACTAGAGTGGGCCGGTGAAGCCTACGCGGCAGCACAGCCGTCCATGGGAGGCGATAACAGGCGGTGGTTTGGGCAGCTGAAGCAAGAATATCCGAGATTGAAGAAGCACTACAGTCATTGGACATCCAACGGCCACTACTGCTAGAATCGTGTCTTGACTATAAGTTTACAAAGCCTTCCGTATGCCTTAGTAGGCCCACAAGCCTTCCGTATGTGTCACTGACTATAATTCTCAAAAAATAGTAGGCCCACAAGTGAGCATCACATCTATGGCAGAGAACATATAGCCCATTTGCGATTTGTAATAGTGTATAGCCCATTTTTTAATTCTAATGGAATTTACTACAACCCATTTACCGTATGTTAAAATTATAGCCAATTTTCTATCCAGGACAACGATTAATAATTTAAACCAACCTCTCAAAATGGAATTCAACCAAAAATCCCACATTTTGATGGGATCTGAAAAAAATTATCCCGAAATTTTGAGTCAGATTACTGCACGTGCAATAAGTAGTGAAATGAAAATTTCCAAATTCAAACAATAATATTTTTAAAACTAATTACCATCTTGGTGCGTTTTTGTATATTTACAGCCCAGTTTTTATAATTACATCTCATTTATTATTTCTTAAAGCCCTTTTTCTTGTTAGGCCCAATAGTAAATATTTACAGCCCAGCGGGGCGGAGAATAACAAGTTGACCTGGGTTGGGTATTCCACAGAAAAGTATGGTTGGGCTAGCCATTTCCACCTTGAAAAATAATATCTAGGGTGGATATTTGGTTGACATAAAATAATAGCCTGGGCTAGACGGGCCACAGCCCGCCCAGTTGATACCCTGCTCCTCTGAACAACAACAAAAACATCGCTCAAGAAAAACTCTGCTTACACCTAAAAAAACAAATATTGCTCGAGCTGCTGGGTCCCAACTGTCGGCCGCTCCTTGTGCAATTCTCTCGTTTACTGACTATATAGGTTGATAATGGTGTGGGACCATGATGTCAGGAAACCAGGAGGAAGCAAAAAAATTATAGTTGTATATAATAAGGAGGAACTTGCATACGTACGGCTATGGCCCTAGTGGGTCCCTACTGTCATCCAGTCAAAATAAAGTCATCTCCTGAATCCTCATGTTCATTGACCATGTTGACAATGCTCGGTGCCACGGCGAGCACAACAACTCAAAGGACGATGGAGAGGGCCTCATGGGCCCTACAGATGGTCTAATACAACGCCCGCTCCTCATTCGGGAAGTCGGGATCATAGGACTTCTATGAACACCTTCGAGAGACCGAAACGGAATGAAGCGGTAAGGCCGCGCTTGGGAGCTCTAGTTTATTTCACACATGTATTAAGATACAAGTGTAATTTACTCGTCATTGGAAATAACGCGAAAAATACAGGCGTAATGAAACCGAGGGCCGAGGTCTGTAACCAAAACTGGCGTGTTACGCGTGTAATTTGAGAGACTAGTGTATATTTTACTAGTCGAAATCGACCAACCAAGTGCTTCGCCCGAGACCATCTGCTTTTATTTACAAGCGGTTTTGGTTCGAAAACGACGATCCAAACATGGTCTAAGATGATGAGTTGGTCGCAAGATCATATGGTTTCACCTCTAACCTACCCGAGTTGTCGTATAGGCTATGAATGAAACATATGACAATGAACTTCTTAAGCACAGAGACAACAGAAGAGGATGATCTTCTTAACATGCAAATCACAGGCATTAGCTCAAAATGCAAAAAAATATGAAGCATTATTCTCGGGAGGCATGGTGAAAATCTTGTGATGCCGCATGCCACAGCATTACAAGCTCAACTTTGAAATCAAACTTACAGGGCCTGGCATTACATAGACAACATTGAGAACAAACTCTTAAAATACCTTACATAAGTCAACATTCATGTGACTATGCATCTCAGCAGAGTAAATATTTACTTCTAAACTGAAGACAAGAATGGGAAAAACGATTGACGTTGCTCACAGCAAAGGGCGTCCCACTCAAAAATATCAAATGCATGTCTTCTGGCTAACATCAATGAGCAAAATTTGACAAGGTTTTCCAATTCCAATATATTAAACTAATGTCTTCTTTCTAACATCAATGATTAAACTTTGACAAGCTTTTCCCATTCAAAATATGCAATGCCTATGATTGTGGAACAGGCAGGGTTTGTCATCAGTTTGTCATCTAATAGTCCGGTGGCTCAAGGTGACAATGAATGATAAGAGAACCATTTGATGTATTGTGCATGATGAAGTATTATGGAGGACACGAACCATCTGAACATTTTGTGCAGTTCCACTAAAATCAAGCTGAGCATCCCTGTGGATTTCGTATTTATATACTGCAATAAAACAAAGACACATCAACACACACATGAATATTGGCCCCAGTTCCAACCCACCAATCGGTGGACTAACAAACTGAAAGTATGGTAAACAGATTACGATACCCAGATGCCCCATCATTGTTGTTTAGAATGACATTGACAGACTTGGAGTCATGTCCTGGCTTCTTGTACTTGTTTGGGCACTTTTTGCCCAGTTCACTCCACGTGTTGTAGAGTTGCCTATGCTCTCTACAGACTAGTCATGTCACCAGCGTCTACTAATACTCTATAAAGCTTCTCAATCATTCCTTCTATAATGTAGCGCAAAGTGGTAAGACCAACTGGACCCACTAATGCAGCAGTTTGCCTTAGACACATTGGCTCCTTTTGTGCAGTTCAACTAAAATCGAAGTCGGAATAAAACCGAGCTTTAATTTTGATATCCATGTAAGCAACAATAGGTATATGGGAAACAATTACTGAGAAATAATGGTTGATGACTTGTACTCCTAGAAGAAAAACATCTACAGATCTACCTTATCTTAATGGGAAACAAATCAAGAGAGTAGCAATTCTCAATCAGTGTGATTCATTCATATTAGCTGAGACATTATCTTAACAATGCCTTGTTTCAACATGTATAAAGAACGACAAAGCAGAAAAGTACCATTCCTAAAATAATGCGACTGATTCATTTTAACAAAGACATTATCTTAGCAATACCTTGGTTAAACATGTAGAAAGAAGTACAAAGCCGGATAGTACCATTTGTAATAGCAACAAGCCTTTTGTGCAGTTCCACAAAAATTAAGCGAAGCAAAATGTCACAATAGCAACAAGTTGAATAGATATCCCTATTTTAACAGAGGCAAAAAAGGAATCAATTACTGGCTGAGGGAGTCCTGGATTAGGGGGTGTTCGGGTTGCCGGACTATACCTTCAGCCGGACTCCTGGACTATGAAGATACAAGATTGAAGACTTCATCCCGTGTCCGGATGGGACTTTCCTTGGCGTGGAAGGCAAGCTTGGCGATGCGGATATTCAAGATCTCCTACCATTGTAACCGACTCTGTGTAACCCTAACCCTATCCGGTGTCTTTATAAACCGGAGGGTTGTAGTCCGTAGGCAATCAACTCCATAC
This sequence comes from Triticum dicoccoides, assembly GCF_002162155.2. NCBI lineage: Eukaryota > Viridiplantae > Streptophyta > Magnoliopsida > Poales > Poaceae > Triticum > Triticum dicoccoides. Next base: position 435,943,102 of record NC_041390.1, read on the forward strand.
ACAACAATCATACCATAGGCTAGCTTCTAGGGTTTAGCCTCCTTGATCTCGTGGTAGATCTACTCTTATACTACCCATATCATCAATATTAATCAAGCAGGAGTAGGGTATTACCTCCATCGAGAGGGCCCGAACCTGGGTAAAACAAAGTGTTCCCTGTCTCCTGTTACCATCCGGCCTAGACACACAGTTTGGGACCCCCTACCCGAGATCCGCCGGTTTTGACACCGACATTGGTGCTTTCATTGAGAGTTCCTCTGTGTCGTCGCCTTTAGGCCCGATGGCTCCTTCGATCATCAACAACGATGCGGTCAAGGGTGAGATTTTTCTCCCCGGACAGATCTTCGTCTTCGGCGGCTTCGCACTGCGGGCCAATTCACTTGGCCACCTGGAGCAGATCGAAAGCTACGCCCTGTCCATCAAGTCAGGTTTGGAAGCCCAAACTACACGACAGACATCCGCGGAGATTTGATCTTCGACGGATTCGAGCCACAGCCAAGCGCGCCGCACTGTCTCGTGGGGCATGATCTAGCTCTGCCGCCGAATAGTACCCTGGAGGCCGCAAACGCACCGGCTCTGACCCCTAATTCGGAGCCAGCTGCGCCAATTGAGGGTGAGCGGTTGGACGTCACCTCGGGGGCTGTAATCTCAAAGGCGATTGAGCCAAACGCCAGCCCCGCACTCTGCACGGCCCATGACTCCAAGGAGCCGGATTCCTCTCCGAACTCCGAACCCCTCGCATCCCTGCCGATCAAACCCGATTGGGCGCCAATAATGGAGTTCACCACCGCGGACATCTTTCAGCACTCGCCCCTCGGTGACATCCTGAATTCTCTAAAGTCTCTCTCTTTATCAGGAGAGCCCTGGCCGGATTACGGTCAGCGAGGATGGGATAGGACGATGAAGAAATTCAAAGCCCACCCACCACCCACTTGGTAGCCACTGTCGACAATTTAAACGACGTGCTCAACTGCAACTCCGGAGACATCGACAGCATGGATGACGATGCAGGAGATACCGACGAACCAACGCCCATAGGGCATTGGACAGCCACCTCATCCCATGATGTGTACATGGTGGATACCCCTAAAGGAAGCGACAACGAGGAAAAAGGGGATGGGACGGGAAATCGACCCCCCGAAAAGCAATCAAAGCGTCGGCGTAAACGCCGACACAAGCCCCGCCTCGACAAAAACCCAGCCATAGAGCAGGACGAGCCGGCAGACGACGAGAAGGCCCTAGAGCAACCGTCCGAACAGGGAAACACGGATAGAGAAACCGAACATCCCTCCTCCGGCGAAAACGGCATTCCAGACAACCTCACGCCGAATAAACCTATGGAGCAGAAGAATCTCCATGAGAGGCTCGTTGCAACTGCACGCAGCCTAAAAAGCAGAAGCGGAAGCTAAAAACAGCGGAAGATGCACTCCGGATTAGATGGAGCAAAGTAACCAATACAACAGATAAGTACGGCGACAGTCGCCACACTAAAAGCTATCCGAAAAGAAAGCTACTGCCTGAATTCGACGAAGAGGCCCTAGAGCCCTCGCATTCAAAAAATGAAAAAGCCACACGGTCGGATAGACGACCCCATAAAGCGGCAAGCGGCGCCGCACACAAATCGGCATGCGACCCACTTAAGGATTCACATCATGGCCCAGTCAGGTCCATTTATGGGCCAAGAAAGCAAGCTCTAACAAGCAACGCTATGAAGCCATCATCAGAATCCGGCATACCCAAATACAGGGGCGCCGCACACCCCCTATGTTTCACCGATGAGGTCCTGGACTATGAATTCCCAGAGGGATTCAAACCCTTAAACATAGAGGCATATGATGGAACAACAGACCCTGGAGTCTGGATCGAGGATTATATCCTCCACATACACATGGCTAGAGGAGATGATCTCCACGCCATAAAATATCTACCCCTTAAGCTTAAAGGGCCAGCCCGGCATTGGCTTAAAAGCCTTCCAGAAAACACAATTGGAAGCTGGGAGGAGCTCGAGGATGCTTTCCGAGCAAACTTTCAAGGGACCTATGTCCGTCCTCCGGACGTAGACGATCTTAGTCACATAACTCAACAACCCGGAGAATCAGCTCGGCAGTTCTGGAATAGATTCCTCACTAAAAAGAATCAGATAGTCGACTGTCCGGACGCCGAAGCCTTAGCAGCTTTCAGGCATAATGTCCGAGACGAATGGCTCGCCAGACACCTCGGCCAAGAAAAACCAAGAACAATGGCCACACTAACAAGCCTCATGACCCGCTTTTGTGCAGGGGAGGACAGCTGATTGGCAAGGTGCAGCCCCAGCAACCCAAGTACATCCGAAACCAGGGATGGAAACGGAAAGCCGCGACGCAATAAGGACCGTCGCTGGACTAAGGACAAAAGTCCGAAGAGCACGGCAGTCAATGCCGGATTCAAAGGCTCACGACAAAATCAGGAAAAATCACCCCCAGGATAACAGGGACGATCCATCCAACCTAAATAAAATCCTGGACAGGATATGTCAGATACACAGTACTCCCGGGAAGCCTGCTAACCATACCCACAGGGACTGTTGGGTTTTCAAACAATCCGGCAGACTCAATGCCGAACACAAGGGGCTCGACACACCAAGCGAAGACGAGGACGAACCCCAAAAGCAGAGCACCAGGAAACAAAAGAACTTCCCACAAGAAGTAAAAATAGTGAGCTCACTTCACATAACAAAACGTGCGGCGCCCGTAAAGGTACGCACCACACGGCCCAAAGGGTCCTGCCACTGGTTGTCAAAACCGATCATCTTCGATTAGCTAGATTATTCTAGGAATATCAAGAATGTAGGCTGGACTGCCTTGATACTCGATCCAATAATTGGCGGACTCAAGTTTTCAAATGTCCTTATGGACGACGGCTGTGGACTAAACCTGATATATCAGGATACAATCCAGCACATGGGGATAAACCCAGCAAGAATCCGCCGCAGCAAAACCTCCTTTCAAGGGGTAATACCTAGTCCGGACACCCATTGTACGGGTTGTCTCCGGCTCACAGTCACATTCGGCTCTGCCGATAACCTCCACCGCGAAAAGCTGACCTTCCACATCGTCCCGTTCTCAAGTCGCTATCAAGCACTACTGGGAGGCGAAGCTTTCACTCGCTTTAACGCAATACCGCATTACGCATCTCTTGCGCTTAAGATGCCCGGTCCACGAGGCATAATCTCTTTGAAGGGGAAGCACTAAAGTGCGCCTCCCCAAGCGGAGGACTGTGCGGCCGCTTTGATAGCCCCATAGCAAAATGGCCTCACCGGCCAAAAAACTTCAAAATAGGTCATTTAAGACCACGAACGCGGATAGACGAGTTCGGTGCAAAACCATCATTGATGCAGGACTAGAAGCCATATACCCCCGCACTAGGGGCTCCACACATATACAATAAGAGACAATAAAGCTCAAACTTATATATCTTACTTTATACTTTACTTATTTTAAACTTTTTCGGCACGACCCGTTTTCAACTCAGTTCCTCTCTTTTACAGATGAACGCCGTGCGGCGCCCGTCCAGGATACGGCACAACGGAGACACAGGCGCAGACGTGCAGTAGGGACCCGTCTTAAAGGATTCTTTTTAGATTAAGACCCTGCGTAAACCTTTTTTACTATCTCTTGTTGCTACACATCCCCTGGTTTTTTCTTTCTAATATAACCAAGGAGGAGGCTGGCGTCTTGGCATATGGCCACGTCAGAATTTTTGCACGTACCTGGACACTAGGGGCTTTTTTAATAAAGAGTGTTGTTTGGCCCGCACTCATAAAAACCGAACACCTTAGGGAGTGTTCGGCATCGTGAGTTTTGGCATTATATGCATCAGCTCCGAATCATGTCTTTGGTCAAATGTTGGGTTGCCCGGCTCCTGAGTTCGGCTACCTTACGTTCCGCTCTATCGGCTAAGGTAGCACCAGGAGAACTACTGCGATTGTGCCCCCGGTTCGGCCAGGGCGAGCACCTCAGTAGAGAAAGCCGAAAACCGACTGTCATGATGTAGCGTGAGACTGGTCAGCCACTCGATGACCGATCGGAATCTATCGAATTCCTCCGCTTTAACGAAGGGCCGCTTCCCGGTCAGGCACATACGCGCCCCGAATTGGGACGAGCGCAGTTGCCACCAAAGAGCTACCTAAAGAGTCTCATTTTCAAACTCCTATGGCTAAGTGAAAGTGTTAAAGCATTATAGTCCGGTTGCCTGGCCTGCTGACTATCACCTCCTTTGTAGGACCAAGACATTGGGTTAAGTGTGAAAATGCGTCTTCTGCGAGCACCCCCGCACTATGTGCGTGGGGGCTGAAGCCAACGACTGCCATCTTTCAGATTCTATATA
>NC_041390.1:435947673-435960124 GCF_002162155.2 Triticum dicoccoides
CGCATAGAAGGTGTTAACAATACTTGGAGGCACAAGTATAAAAAAGGCCACTAAAATTTATCAAAATATTACTTTATAAGTACATATGCTATCATAACATAGCATCTTTCGGGCACTGCATCTCTATTATACGAGCACCTTCAAGAACTTCGTGAAAATAGTGCTCGGAGGGTACTCGGCTTTTGTCCGAATCTCGGGATGCAACAATGGTGGTCTCCATCTCTGCCCAGTATGTCTTAACACGGGCAAGAGCCATCCTAGCGCCCTCTATGCATGCTGACCTCTTCATTGCATTTATACGCGACATCGCGTTAATGAATTGCTGCACCAAGCTGAAATAACTCTTCGGCTCCGGTCTCCCGGGCCACAGATGACCCATGACGTACTTCATGGCGAGTCCGGACAATCTATTCAGTTCAGCCCATTGGGCCAGGCGATCGTCCACTGCTAGTGGATGCTCTGGATTGTGGAACAGTGACCAGAAAAGCTTTTCCACTTCGCGATCTTCTAGATCTCGAAAGTGTTCGGTCGCATCAGCAGCACTTGCTGCCAAATCCAGATAGGTGTCCTCCACACTCCACATCAGGTCCAACGGAGCAAACTTCGGATCACAAAACTTCCTCCGCAGCATAAAGGGCTTTCCAGCCGCAATCTGTTCGGCCTGACGCAGCTCCTCCTTCGCAGCTCTCATCGCAGAGCGAGCATCCTTGGCATCGGCAACGGCCTTCTCTAAGTCCGTCTGTCTCACCCGGTCTTCTTTCTCAAGAAGTTTGCAATGGTCTGCAGCGCTCTTTAACTTCTCGGCCATTTCGGCCATTTCTTTTTTGCTTCGGCAATGAGCAGCCTATTCGGCTTTCAGCTCTTCAAGGGCCTTCTCGGCAGCCGCATCACTTTTTCTGGCTTGCTCCTTAGCTCGGGCAAGTTCTGCCCTAAGATTCTCCATGGCGGCCGTACCATCTGCGTCAAGCACACACATTGTAAGACACTAGCATAAAGCTCCTCTTACTGGATGCCGCCTGAAGAATTACATACCTTGAGCCTCATCAAGCCGCTTGTTGACAAGTGCGATGTCGGCATCTGCCACGTCCAGTTGCCGCTTTAGTTCGGCCACATCATCAGTTCGGCTTGATTCTGAACACCTCGCCACCTATATTCAAAGGTGACATCTTAGACCTGGGATTATGATCCTCTGCATGCCGTCACTTCTTGACAACGCGCAGAGTCTCAGGGGCTACTATCTACACAGGGCGCATCTTACTTATGCACAACTGACAAAAGTGTACATTATCTAACGTACCTCAAAACCCGTCAGTAAACTTCTGACGGCCTCATGCAATCCGCTTTCTGCGGATGAAATCCATTCAATCACCGTGCCCATCAATGCACGGTGCTCCTCTGAGATAGAAGCTCGCCCCAGCAAAATCTTTAGCTCCTCCGGCCGAGCACCAGACGGTGCCGGACTCGTCCTATGGCCTTTTTTGAAGGCCGGACGCGGAGAGCCTCGGGGAGCCACATAGCTATCTTCCGCCCCTGCCGGATTCAGAGAAACCCTTCGCGACGACACCTCAGGGTCGCCCGCTTCGCTAGGCGGTATGGCAGGGGGAGGCGTCCCGCTCTCCATCATCTCCGGAAGAAGATCCCCTGAAGACGAGCTCTGCTGAGAAGGGCTGAGGTCCGAGCTACAAGGTAAAAATTTCGGTTAATCTTCTTAGATATAAATCAAGGATTTCTCTCATCCCTCAAAAGGAAAATCTTTTCTCCACTTACGGTTCGCTGGAGGGCCGATCCCCTTGAGGGCGTTGTCCGGCCGAGGAACTCCCCAGCGCCGGACCCTCTGACGAGGATTTTCTCCCCCATTTCGAGCCCATGGTTTCCGGGTCGTCAGAGGCATCTCTCTTCTTCCCCTTAGGAGAGGAATTATCGGTTCCTCCCTTCAGAGCAGCCTCCTTAGAGGAGGCCATCGCTTCCTTGTCCTCCCCCTCCAAAGGCATTATCTCCAGCATCCCAACCAGCACGGGATCCGGCCTGGTTTCAGGAAGGGGAGCCGGACACCTGATCAGCTTTGCCTTCGCTATCCACTCCTGTTTAAAAGTACGACTCTTTTAGGGGCAAGTTTATGACAATTATACGGATAGAAGGTCCGGGCACAAGGTTGCTTACTTGAGTATCCGGGCGATTGTAGTTTAGGCCTGCGTCCTCGGTTAAATCCGGACACGTCTCTTGTGATCCGAAGAACAGTCTGTACATCTCCACGGGCATTGCGCCCATCAAATTCTGGAGAGCTCGCGGCCCCTCTGGATTAAACCCCCACAGGCGAAGGGGGCGACGTTTGCCGGGCATTATTTGGCGAATCAGCATAACCTGCGTCACCTTGACCAAGCTGTGGTCTCCTTCCAAGAGATCCTTGATTCGGCCCTGTAACAGGGGCACGTCTTTGGGCAAACGCCAATCTAATCCTTTGTTAACCCATGACGCTAGCCGTGATGGGGGAACCGAGCGAAAGGCAGGAGGCGCCGCCCACTTGGCGCTCCTGGGAGCGGTGATATAGAACCATTCTCGTTGCCACAAGCTGAGCTCCTCTCGAAAGGAGCCCTTGGGCCATGGAGCATCGGCATTCTTGCTTATGACAGCGCCTCCGCACTCTGCGTGCCGTCCCTCCATCATCTTTGGCTCCACTCCAAAAGTCTTGAGCCATAAACCAAAGTGAGGAGTAACACGGACGAACGATTCGCACACAACGATGGATGAGGAAATGTGGAGGATGGACTCCGGAGCTAAGTCATGAAATTCCAGCCCGTAATAAAACAGCAGCCCCCTCACGAAGGGATCCATCGGGAAGCCTAACCCCCGAAGGAAGTGACACATGAACACTACGCTCTCACCGGGCAACCTACGCTCTCACTTCCTTTGGGACTCGCCTTTAATCGAGAAAACATGCTGACGGGGATGATTGGGTTACCCACGTCCGTATTGATGAAATCCCGTAAAGGGGGGCACACGATCTCTACTTTGACAAGGCATGCCAAGGAAACCGCCTCGCTAAACATGCTGAGGTGGAAAAGTAAAAACGATTCGAGTAAAGGACTTGGCCGTGGTGTGATAGCGCACTGCGGAATACGTCAGCAGATTTGATTTGTGTCAATATTATTCTCTCTATGGCAATATGTGGAAACTTATTTTGCAGAACCGGACACTACTCTTGGTGTTTACAAATCTTCTATGAAGGACTTGGATAGGAGGAACCCGCCTTGCAATGCCGAAGACAATTTGCACGCCGGACTCGTCGTCATTGAAGCCTGGTTCAGGGGCTACTGAGGGAGTCCTGGATTAGGGGGTGTTCGGGTAGCCGGACTATACCTTCAGCCGGACTCCTGGACTATGAAGATACAAGATTGAAGACTTCGTCCCGTGTCCGGATGGGACTTTCCTTGGCGTGGAAGGCAAGCTAGGCGATGCGGATATTCAAGATCTCCTACCATTGTAACCAACTCTGTGTAACCCTAACCCTATCCGATGTCTATATAAACCGGAGGGTTGTAGTCCGTAGGCAATCAACTCCATACACAACAATCATACCATAGGCTAGCTTCTAGGGTTTAGCCTCCTTGATCTTGTTGTAGATCTACTCTTGTACTACCCATATCATCAATATTAATCAAGCAGGAGTAGGGTATTACCTCCATCGAGAGGGCCCGAACCTGGGTAAAACAAAGTGTTCCCTGTCTCCTGTTACCATCCGGCCTAGACACACAGTTCCGGACCCCCTACCCGAGATCCGCCGGTTTTGACACCGACACTGGCCAATAATGGAGGATGAAACATGCGGCCACAAAAATGGTAATCCCGCCAATCTCTAACAACTGTCGCAGTTTTGAACTAAGATTCATTAGTTAATTCTGAGAGTGGCATTTCATAATTTTACCAGCGGCATTAGATTAACAAAAGGCATAAATAGTTCCAGGGGAGAGTGGGTGCAACAACAGCATGTGCTTCCATCTACTTATAAATGGGGTGATGCAGAGTTTTGTTGTAACAAAGAAACAAGCATCATGTCTGGGTTGGAACAATTTTTGCTCACTTAATGGTAAAAGACAACAGTTCAATAGCTTCAGTTCAACATTTATCCAAAACAGTACCAATACAAGTAGCACAACATCTCAGAGCACACTGTAGCATCATGTGGATGAAATTCAGTGCTGACCTTTCTTGACCAAGATTTGAAACAACTCGCGAAGAGGACTTGAAAGAAATCCCAACACATATATGAAAATCCGATCTCCTTTTGTGCAGTTCCACCAAAATTAAGCAAAGTCGCCGGTGTGACATTCAACTTGAACTGCACAAAACACTCTTAAAACATAAGTGTTTCGCGTAGCGAAGCAAAATGTCGCAATAGCAACGAGTAGAATAGGTATCCTTGTTTTAACATAGGCCAAAAATGAATCAATTACTGGCCAATAAAGGAGGATGAAATAGGCAGCCACAAAAATGGTAATCCCGCCAATCCCTAACAAGTGTTGCAGTTTTGAACTAAGATTCGGTAGTTAATTCTGAGAGTGGCATTGCTTAATTTTACCAGCGGAATTAGATCAACAAAAAGCATAAACAATTCTAGGGGAGAGTAGGCGCAACAACAACATGTGCTTCCATCTACTTATAAAAGGGGTGATGCAGAGTTTGTTGAAACAAGGCAACAAGCATCATGTCTGGGTTGGTCCCATTTTTGTTCACTACTTAATGGGAAAAGACAGCAATACAATAGCTTCAATTCAACATTATTTAAAACAGTACCAATAAAAGTAGCACAGCATCTCAAAGCACACTGCACAATCATGTGGATGAAGGCCTGTACTGACCTTTCATGAGACGACCAAGATAAAATACGAATCTACCAACACGAATAGGAAATCCAATCTCATTTTGTGCAGTTGCATTGAAATCAAGCAAAGTTGCTGGTGTGACATTTAAGTTCGCTATAGCAACAAATTGAATAGATATCCCTGTTTTAATGGAGGCAAAAAAGGAAACAATTACTGGCCAATAAAGGAGGATGAAACAAACGGCGAAAAAAAAGAAGCATCTAACTTATCTTGATGGAAAACAAAGTAGGACAGTAGCATTCCTAAAACGGTTGCATTGATCCATATTAACAGAGACATTCTCTTAAAACAACATTCATTAAAAATGTAATTTACTTTTAGAAGTGGCATTGCTTCAATTTTCCAGCGGAATTCTTAGATTAACAACAGCAAAATAGTTGTATGGGACATGAGACATGGGACATGCCAGCACCATGTGCGTCCACACGTATAAATGGGTGATGCAGAGTATGTAGCCAGGCAGCATATCTGCGTTGGTCCCATATTTGTTCTCTTTGAACTTTTTCCTATGTGAGGGCAGCAAATCTAGTCCTGCACAAACTACCCTACCCCCTGGTTTCTTTCCTTTTTCAACAAAGAGATTGGTTCCTTACAGATGTGTGTACTAGGTTATCCCCTTTTTCCCTTTTTGACCAACAAAGCGGCTGGATAGCCAGTCTATACTACTTTCCCTCCCTCCTTTCCTCATTGAACCACGTCCTAGATTCATTCTCCACCCCCACCGCACCCTTTTTCCTCTTTGAACCAAGACCTAGATTCGACTACAGAATCAAAAAGATCCACGTGTAGCTAGAGCAATGACGGTTTCAAAGAAACGTATACCTTAGGGTCATCGAGATGTGGCAAGGCGGGAGGCGAGAGGCCGGATCTACCCACACTACGTACAACGACGAGGAAGAAGGGGTCGGGGGACCTCCCGCACAGGCGCTGGGTGAAAGAGAACAGCGCAGCCGGTAGTGGATTGCCTCCCTCGCCGAAGGCGATAGAGTGAACGTTGCACCTCCTCCCCTTCCCCGTGCGACGGGATCCGAATGCCTCCTTCACTAGCTGTGAGAAGGGAGAGAGAGATAGAGGCCAACGCAGTCTTGTTTAGATCTGGTGAAGAGGGCGAGAGACTGTGAATATAGCAAACCCTAGCAAAGGAACGCTGAGCCTCCAGCGTGTATATATATGTAGTGCGGCGAGAGTGTGGAGAGTGCAAACCCTAGCGAACAAGCGCTGAGGCTCTAACTTATATAGTACTACATATATACTGTTGTAACATCCCAAATTTTCAATTGGAATGTTATACATAGATCATTCATGCATATCATATTTTATTGCATTTTCATTTTGCGATCCTCGAAATTCTAAGCAACTCAAGGACCCACGGAGAGAGTTGGGGATTTCACATTTTTCATATTTGAATTTTGTCAGATATTGAAACAGGGATCATTTTGGTTAAAATATTTCTTATTAACATATATGAGAGAAGATAATACTCCCTCCATTCCTAAATATAGGGTGTATAGTTTTTGGCACGGAAATTAAAGAACGCACATGGAGGGAAAATTTCACAAGTTTTGGGCGAGATTTCACCTGACTAATTGACATGAGAAAATAGAGGATCTTGCTTGATATAAGGAAATGTAATCAAATCCCTAAAAAAATATCCAAATGAGTGGTGCAACGCAATACACCTTATATTTTGGTTGTTTTTCTCAAAAACTATACACCTTATATCAAGGAACGGAGGGAGTATGACTTCTCCAAAATAAATGAGATATTGGAGGAAAAATATTAAAATCAAATAAATAATTTTATTTGCGATTTTATTTGAATTAGAAAAAATATGCATTTTTAAAAATTGCATTTAGGGCCAAGAAAATGTTCATCTTGTTCTAAATATTTTATTTAGACGGTGAAAATTTGCTTTGGTACTTCTAGATTTTTATTTTATTTTCTAGAATTTTTTCGGGCGAATTCTGGTAAAAAAAATCCCGCCGGACCGGACTGGGCCGAGGCCCAGCTGGCCCAGCCAGTGCCGCCGCCTCCCACCCATGCGCGAGACAGACTCGTCGGAGTCCGACTGCACCAAACCACCGCGCCGCCCCCTCCTCCAAGTCGGCCTCGACCCGGACCCCCCCTCTTAAATACCCCACCGCCCTACCCCGCCACCCACCACCCCCGCCACCCAACACCACCGCCGCCTGCGCGTCCCGCCGCCGCAAGCCCGACGCCCCGCCGCCACGTTGGAGCCTCGCCGGAGGTAACCAACGCCGCCGCCGCTGTTGTCATTTTTTTCGGTTAACCGTTCGGTTTTTTTAGAAACCCTAGATCTAGTTTTTTAATAGATCGGTTCGTTCGATTTTCCGTCGGTTTATTTATTTAGTGGACGTTCGTCCGTACGTTCATTTTAACGAATGTCGTTCATCCGTTAGCCGTAGACAACGAACATTCATTCGTTAGCCTGTTCGTCGGTTTTTCTTTTTCGAGGGTTTTTTCGCAATTATTTTCGATTGCAATTTCTGCCCTTATTTTCGATCTAGCATAAATTTTCGCTCGTTTATCCAAATCAGGTGAAACAAGCGCCTAGATCTTCGTCTCGGAGTCCTCTTTCTGTTTAACAAACCTGAACAAGATTTTGGTACTGTAAAATTTGACTTTAGTTCAGATTAGTAATCGGATCTTGTTTCCTTCATGGTTTGAGTTTCGTTGCTCCGTTTGATTTGATTCTTTTTGCAAACTGGAGTTCTTCAGTTGAAATTTATGGTTGGATCTTCTTATTTGAGTTTTACACGTGCATCTTTGCTTGATTGCTTATGTATGCTATTGTTTGTTTGCGATAGAACACCCGGAGTGCGAAGCGTGCTACTACGAGTCACTAGGTTTTGCAGATCGTCAGCAAGGCAAGTAACACTTTGATCATACCCCTTTATCACCCAGTTTTTATGCATTAGTTTCAACCCTCACACATTGCATGAGTAGGATCTCTTAACATGTGGGTATTGGGAAGTAGATGATGAGGTGGAACCTATTACCTATTTATTATCAAACCCTTGGGATTTACTTCTACGTTACGCTTATATTGCCATGCTATGCTCGTAGACGTGGATTGGGTTTGAGTGTATCCATGACAGATGTCAGTTGTTAATTAATGGTTCAACTTAAGGTGGCAACTTTAATACACATCTGGGTGGATTGCTTGTGGGCACCTGGAGAATTCAGTGTTGCCCTAGGATATTCTGGAGTACCCGTGTGATCATCCTACGGTCCGCCACCCCGGCTCAAAGGGATCATAAGGTTATTCATGCTAGAAACTTCCGTGTGCAGCCACAAGCTATTATGGGCTCTAGCATAGTTGAGTATGTTGCATGACCTCTTTCAGTGGTGGGCTAGCAGATGTAGGGGAAAGTAGGTGTAACTGTCCACCCAGAGTAAAGAGTTAGTGCTTATGAAAGACTGTGTCTCGGTCATCTGTTTCTCAATCACCATGTAGTGCGAGAAATCCAATGTAGGAGATCGAGTCTTGTTGGGAAAAGTGTGCAAACATCTGCAGAGTGTACAAACTAATCATGGTTAGTCGTGTTCCCGGTTATGGACATCTTGAGTATCTGGTTCTTGGATTATCATATGGATCTCGTCACTCTAAATTAATTTTGTTGGCTTGATAATTAGTTTTAATTGGGATTGAGTTGGAGGAACCTTCTCAATGTTGTTCAACTACCATGATAGCTAAATAAAAATATATTCCTTTGTTGTAGGGAAAATTTGGCTTTTCGCAAAACATATTAACCATGCAGCCTCCACCAGCCATATATGCATGTAGTGATAGCATTTATTTGTTCATTACTCTACTGTGTTACATGGCCATCATATTCCATGTGTTGACCCGTTTTCGGGCTGCAATCTATCATGTTGCAGATTTTCAGGCGAGGAGTAAGGTTCGTTAGGCCGTTGTCATGCACTCAGCTATGTCGTTGGAGTTGATGGACTCACTTTATCTTCCAAGCCTTCCGCTGTTATCGTATTAGATGGCCTTAAGCCATATTTATTGTAATAAGTTCTCTCTTGAGACATTCGATGTAATAAGTGTGTGATTGCTACTCTGTTATAAATCCTTTAAGTACTGTGTGTGTTAGCATTACTGATCCAGGGATGACACTGAAGCACAGAGACTTAACCGTCTAAGGTCGGGTTGCTACAAGATGGTATCAGAGCACACAATGAATGTAGGACACGACCACTAAGAAAAGCCATGGGCCACTCTTCTCTACTCATTTCTGACTCCTCTCCATTTTCTACTCTTTAGGATGGCGGACTCGAGGAACAAGTTTGCACAACCGGGTGAAGACACACCTTTTGTACGACACTTGAAGGAAGTCACTATGTACCTGAACATTGGAATACCAAGCTTCACCGGGACCTACACCGCCACATTACCAGAAGAGGAGCATTGGATGATTCAAGTTCAAGTTCCAGGAAGGACATTCACGTCAGTCACTAAACCCATAGAGTTTTCCTTTGATGCACCAACCTGGAGTCTAGGCAAGAGTATGGCAGCCCACATTGCTATAGGACGCATCGGCAAATTTACCACAAGGAGCTTAAAGACACTATCTACCAGATATGTGGGCACCGAGATGAGCAATGGGAGATGATCAGCACCAGGAAGGACATGTCCATTGCAGCTTTCATCCAGGAATTAAACCATCACATTCGTCGCCAGGAGAACCAGATGTGCGCAAGCATGATAGACCTGAAGAAGGTAATGACCAGGATCACGTAGCTGGATGAAGAACTCAAGTCTACACGCGGTGGATATGAGGAGGAAATGATGATACTTGTGGAGAGGAATGACAACATGACAAGGAAGCTAGGAGTTTTCATGGGAGACCCCGCGCCAGGAGGAGAAGACGAGGAACCTAAGGAGTTTCCAGGAGTTGAAGAAATGTTTGACTACAGCCCCAGTTTTGATTCTGCCGGATATACGCAAGGATTTCCAAGTGTATTGTGACGCCTCTCGCTTAGGACTTGGAGGAGTACTTATGCAAGACAGAAGAGTTGTTTCGTATGCCTCACGACAACTTCGACTGCATGAGTTGAATTATGCCACGCATGACTTGGAGTTAGCAGCAGTAGTGCATGCACTCAAGACCTGGAGACATTTTCTTATTGGGAACCATTGTGATGTGTATACGGATCATAAGAGTTTGAAGTACATTTTCACATAGAAGGAGTTGAACCTTAGGCAAAGGAGATGGTTGGAGCTTATAAAGGATTATGATATGAGACTGCATTATCATCCAGGGAAGGCCAATGTTGTAGCAGACGCTTTGAGCCGGAAGAGTTATGCCAACACCTTAGTAACAAGAGGTTTGCCAAGGGAGTTAGGAGAAGATTTCAGGTAGCTACGTTTAGAGATTGTTCCTAGAGGTTTTGTTACAACCATGGAAGTTTAGTCGACATTGTTGGGAAATATTCGAGAAGCCCATAAGGATGACAAAGAAATTGCCGAGATAAAGGAGAAGATGAGTGAAGGCAAAGCCAAAGGTTTTCGTGAGGATGAGCATGACACCCTGTGGTTTGAGGACCGTATATTTTTGCCCAACAATCCAGAGATCAGGAAGTTGATATTACAGGAAGCTCATGACTCACCATACTCAATACACCCCGGAAACACCAAGATGTATTTGGATTTGAAGGAGCATTTCTGGTGGACTTGAGTGAAGAAGGATATTGCCGAGTATGTAGCCGTATGTCATGTATGTCAGAGAGTGAAGGCAGAACATCAGAAGCCAGCAGGATTATTGCAGCCTATGCTGGTACCCGAATGGAAGTGGGATAACCCTGGCATGGATTTTATCACCGAATTACCCAGGACCCGATCGGGATATGATTCTATCTGGGTAGTAGTGGATCGCTTGACCAAAGTAGCTCACTTTATCCCAGTGAAAACCACTTATACAAGTGCGAAGTTGGCCAGGATATACATGACCAGGATCGTATGTCTACATGGAGTTCCGAGGACCATCGTATCAGATAGGGGAACACGGTTT
This sequence comes from Triticum dicoccoides, assembly GCF_002162155.2. Classification (NCBI taxonomy): domain Eukaryota; kingdom Viridiplantae; phylum Streptophyta; class Magnoliopsida; order Poales; family Poaceae; genus Triticum; species Triticum dicoccoides. The sequence continues at coordinate 435,958,592 of NC_041390.1, forward strand.
ACTTCAAAGTTTTGGCACCAACTGCACCAGACTTTGGGAACCAGGCTGGAGTTCAGTACAACTTTTCACCCACAGACAGATGGATAGACCGAGAGAGTCAATCAGATTTTGGAGGACATGTTGAGAGCTTATGCGCTAGACTATGGATCTAGTTGGGATGATAATTTGCCCTACGCCGAGTTCTCGTACAACAACAGCTACCAGGCCAGTTTGAAGATGGCACCGTTTGAAGCCCTGTATGGAAGAAGATGCCAAACACCATTGATGTGGGATGAAGTGGGAGACCGCTAGTTGTTTGGACCGGATTTGATTAAGGAGTCCGAAGAGAAGGTTAAGCTAATTCGAGATAGACTGAAGGTAGCTCAGTCCAGACAAAAGAGTTATGCAGACTCGAAACACAAGGAGGTAGTCTGTGAAATCAGAGACAGAGCATATCTGCGAGTGTCACCTCTGCGAGGAGTTAAGCGTTTTAGAGTTAAGGGAAAGTTAGCCCCGATATTTGTAGGACCATACCGAGTTTTGGAACGCATGGGAGAGGTTCTTACAAGTTGGAGTTACTCGAAGGACTGTCAGGAGTACATGATGTGTTTCACGTTTCCCAGTTGAAGAAGTGTCATGCAGAGATGGTCGATATTCCTCTAAGAGATCCAGTGCCCCTGGAAGCAATTCAGTTGGACAGTGATTTGACATATGAGGAGAAACCTGTCAAGATTCTCGAGTTTGCCAGCCGAGTTAATCGCAGCAAAGTTATTAAGTTTTGCATAGTTCAATGGAGCCACCATATCGAGGATGAAGCCAACTGGGAAAGAGAGGATGATCTACGCAAAGACCACCCACACCTATTTTCTAGCCAACATGAATCTCGAGGGCGAGATTCATCTTAAGGGGGGTAGGTTTGTAACATCCCAAATTTTCAATTTGGAATGTTATACATAGATCATACATGCATATCATATTTTATTGCATTTTCGTTTTGCGATCCTCAAAATTCTAAGCAACTCAAGGACCCACGGAGAGAGTTGGGTATTTCACGTTTTTCATATTTGAATTTTATCAAATATTGAAACAGGGATCATTTTGGTTTTAAAAAAATTTCTCTTCAAAAATATTTCTTATTAAAATATATGAGAGGAGATAATTTGACTTCTCCAAAATAAATGAGATATTGGAGGAAAAATATTAAAATCAAATAAATAATTTTATTTGCGATTTTATTTGAATTAGAAAAATATGCATTTTTCTAAAATTGCATTTTAGGGCCAAGAAAATGTTCATCTTCATCTAAATATTTTATTTAGATGGTGGAAATTTGTTTTGGTATTTTTAGATTTTTATTTTATTTTCTACGATTTTTCGGGCAAATTCTGGTAAAAAAATCTCGTCAGACCGGACCGGGCTGAGGCCAAGCTGGCCCAGCCAGCGCCGCCGCCTCCCTCCCGTGCACGAGAAGGACTCGCCGGAGTCCGCCTGCGCCACGCCGCCGCGCCGCCCCCTCCTCCAAGTCGGCCTCGACCCCGACCCGCCCTCTTAACC
>NC_041390.1:435960195-436013943 GCF_002162155.2 Triticum dicoccoides
AGCCGTCGTCGCCCCGCAGCTCGTCGATGCCCCCCCGCCACAGGCCTGACGCCCCGCCTCCTCGCCGGAGGTAGCCAACGCCGCCGCCGCCGTTGTCATTTTTTTTCGATTAACCGTTCGTTTTTTAGAAACCCTAGATCTAGTTTTTTTAATAGATCGGTTCGTTCGGTTTTCCGTCGGTTTATTTAGTTAGCGGACATTCATCCGTACGTTCATTTTAACGAACGCCGTTCATCCGTTAGCCGCAGACAACGAACATTCATTCGTTAGCCTGTTCGTCAGTTTTCCTTTTTCCAGGGTTTTTTGCGATTATTTTCGATTGCGATTTCTGCCCTAATCTTCAATCTAGTATAACTTTTCGCTCGTTTACCCAAATCAGGTGAAACAAGCGCCTAGATCTTCGTCTCGAAGTCCTCTTTCTGTTTAACCAACTTGAACAAGATTTTGATACTGTAAAATTTGACTTTAGTTCAGATTAGTAATCAGATCTTATTTCTTTCGTGGTTTGAGTTTCGTTGCTCCGTTTGATTTGATTCTTTTTGCAAACCGGAGTTCTTCAGTTGAACTTTCTGGTTAGATCTTTTTATTTTAGTTTTACCCATGCATCTTTGCTTGATTGCTTATGTATGCTATTCTTTGTTTGCGATAGAACACCCGGAGTGTGAAGCGTGCTACTACGAGTCACTACGTTTTGCGGATCGTCAGCAAGGGAAGTAACACTTTGATCATACCCCTTTATCACCCAGTTTTTATGCATTAGTTTCAACCCTCATACATTGCATGAGTAGGATCTCTTAACATGTGGGTATTGGGAAGTAGATGATGAGGTAGAACCTATTACCTGGTTATTATCAAACCCTTGGGAGCTACTTCTACGTTACGCTTATATTGCCATGTTATGCTTGTAGACGTCGATTGGGTTTGAGTATATCCATGACAGATGTGAGTTGTTAATTAATGGTTCAACTTAAGGTGGCAACTTTAATACACATCTGGGTGGATTTCTTGTGGGAACCTGGAGAATACAGTGGTGTCCTAGGATATCCTGGAGTACCCGTGTGATCATCCTATGGCCCGCCACCCAGGCTCAAAGGGATCATAAGGTTATTCATGCTAGAAACTTTCATGTGCAGCCACAAGCTATTATGGGCTCTAGCATACTTGAGTATGTTGCATGACCTCTTTCAGTGGTGGGATAGCAGATGTAGGGGAAAGTAGGTGTAACTGTCCACCCAGAGTAAAGAGTTAGTGCTTCTGAAAGACTGTGTCTCGGTCATCCGTTTCTCAAACACCATGTAGTGCGAGAAATCCAACGGAGGAGATCGAGTCTTGTGGGGAAAAGTGTGCAAACCTCTGCAGAGTGTACAAACTAATCATGGTTAGCCATGTCCCCGGTTATGGACATCTTGAGTATCTGGTTCTTGGATTATCATATGGATCTCATCACTCTAAATTAATTTTGTTGGGATGATAATTACTTTTAATTGGGATTGAGTTGGAGGAACCTTCTCATGTTGTTCAACTACCATGATAGTTAAATAAAAATATATTCCTTTGTTGTAGGGAAAAATTGGCTTTTCGCAAAACATATTAACCATACAGCCTCCACCAGCCATATATGCATGTAGTGATAGCATTTATTTGTTCATTACTCTACTGTGTTACATGGCCAACATATTCCATGTGCTGACCCATTTTCGGGCTGCAACGTATCATGTTGCATACTTTTCAGACGAGAAGTAAGGTTCGTTAGGCCGTTGTCATGCACTCAGTTATGCCGTTGGAGTTGATGGACTCACTTTATCTTACAAGCCTTCTGCTGTTATCATATTAGATGGTCTTAAGCCATATTTATTGTAATAAGTTCTCTCTTGAGACATTCGATGTAATAAGTGTGCGATTGCTACTCTGTTATAAATCCTTCCAGTACTATGTGTGTCAGCATTACCGATCCAGGGATGACACTAAAGCACAAAGACTTGACCGTCTGAGGTCGGGTCGCTACAACTGTAGTACGGACTGAGCTCCGGTGCCTTAACTGCACCTGCCTTTGGCTGTATGACCGGTGGGCCAACCACATTTTGGGCCCACCTATTATACACCCAAAGGCAGGTGCACTAAGTTAATGAAGTTGCGTCCATATAGTTCTCGTGTATACCACTAATATACAGTGTAGTGGTTTTCTTATTCTCTCCATAACAATCGTTTTAAATTGTGTAAGTATGAAACGACACTCTTTATTTAACATACCAGTGAAGAAAACTACTACTTCCGATGAAGTAACGATCCACGCGTCCTGGTCGCACTTCATGTCCTTCATGTGCGGTACACTACCCTCCCTTAAGTGAACAACCACACATGCGCCAAATTATCGGAAACGTGTGAGAGTGTGTACAAATAAAGAATTTTAATTTCAGTTATTGGAAAGGTTTGAGAGTATGTATAGTTTGCCCTCTCTCAATAATTATGGTTTGTTGTGTTCGGCCTAAACTTGGTCAAACTTTACAAAGTTCGACTTCAGTCAAATGTAATATGCGGAGTAAATAAAAATGGAGGGCTACTATGTCCATCTGGGTTTTTTGTCCACACCATTTTTTTATCAAAGTTAATAGTTGGACAAATAAAATTATAGGGGAGCTAAAGACAAAGTTGTGAGAAGGCTTAGAAATCAATACAAAACTTATGCTCTTAGTACCAACGTCGATCCTTCTTCGAGGAAACATTTGGTTCATAGCCAATTGTGTGATAAAATTGCACCAACGTGAAAGACAACTACATCTCCAACGCAACCAAGGTGAACTGATGAAGGATATCATCTTTATGGGTAGCAAGCAAAGAGCACTGATGGAAGACAGCTTGTTTTTCATTGAAAATCGATCAGCTTCACCAGCCGATGCAACCATGAGGCGCAACCATGAGCATCGATAGGTCATCGTGGTGATGCATCATCCATTTGGCATCAAGTTTGGGTGAGGCACCTATGAAGTTCGACAAATCCTCACTGTGGTCTGTTTGTTCTCAGTAATCAAGCTCGAGGAAGGAAGAACCACGTGTTAGAGGACAATGAGGCGGAACAACAATGGCCATCCAATTTTATGTAGTTCCACTAAAATTGAGGAAGACATGCCCGGGTATGGAGATACACATCGTTGTTTGCAAAAATATAAAAAAAGGATATAGTGTTGTTACTTTGTTTTGGCAGTGCTACAAGATTAATAGCGACATCTCAATTGTCAATAAGAATTAATGACAAGTACACCAACAAACAGAAGCATCATGATTATCTTGATGGGAAGTAAAGATTTCTTTATTTAACCAGTGATAGTATTAGATTAGCAGCAACAATAGGAGCATATGGACAATGACCACACAACCACCATGTACTTTTTGTCGAAACAACATCTATACCTCCACCGAGGCATAAACCAGGACAACTTTTTGAGTGGTATTTCCTCTATAATAGTAGGTGATGTTGGACCAGCCGACGAACCCTAGCTACTGTACATGGGGAGCTGGGGAGTAGTCGCATAGAAGAAAACCCGCATGCAGCGACCTGGGGAGTTGGACCAATACAAGAAGTTATACCTCAGGTGGGCGAGATGTCGCTTAGGCGGGCAAGCGGGATCTGCCCACACGACGGCAGCAAACAAGGGCGTGGAGGACCTTCTTCCGCGCCAACTCCAGCTCCGAGAGAAAGGTGCGCATCGGCTTCCTCCATCGTCGACGGCGACAATGTCAACGTTGCACCTCCTCACCTCCCGCAGCGGACGGGATTCGGCCGGATATATGACCACCGGTGAGGAGAGAGATAGAGTGGACACTGTCATCTTGTTTTGATATGGAGAGGATGAGAGAGCGAGACATGAGAAACCCTATCAAACAAGAGGCTTTATATACAATGGAGTAAAAAAATATCTCCATAGCAATGGTTTTAAATAGAATACGCGCGTTCCTGGAAAAAAGAAACGAAAACTGGCGGACAATTTTTTAACATACCAAGAAAGAAAACTCGATCAAAAACACGCCCCCACTTCCAGGTCACGAGAGTCATTGCGCACACACACATAGACATAGACATGCATATCCGTGTTTACGTAAAATTCCATCTCCAATCATATTTGTCTGACTGGAACATTATTTACGTTGTTAATTATATACGCAGCAATATTAACATACAACATCTCTTGTTTGCGGGCGTCCGGACCGCTGCCACGCCCGCTCCTGACCAACCCGAACCCTCTTCATCCCCCGCGCGTGCTTCCCGCCCGAAACGGTCAGTGCCGCATTCATGCCCAGCCAGAGCGGACACGACCTCTCACTGGCGCCGACATTGAAGCGGCGCACCCGCCAAGAGAGTGTCGCCCGCACCGCTTCCCAGTGCACGTGACTGCTTCGCGTTCAAAGGTCGCAATAGCCGTCCACAACATGCATGTTAAAAGTTCTTGGGAGTCCATGCTACAGCTAGTTGTCCTCCCCAAGTTTCCATTCTCTTCCAGTAGTGCTAGTACTCCATGGCGCGATCCATCGACAAGCAGGCGGGAAAGTTATCGTATACTCGGTTTGCAATGAGTGGCATGCCGAGCGACCGTGTGGGGTGGAGCCATGGAGGAGGGTGAGACACGAACGCGATAGACGTGATTTAAATGTTGGTTTTGCTCGATGGCGCGATCCAACGAAACGAAATGTTGGTTTCTCTCCGTTTCCATTTTTTTCTCCACAAAAACGGAAACTTTCCACTCCATTTTCATTCCTACTCCAAGGTTTCCCCGTTGCAACATTCCATCAAATACGAAGGAAAACTAACACGCATGCTGATGCATCTCAATGATTCACAGATCATAGCCAATATTTACTTGACAACAATAGACAAAAGTTGTGAGAGAGTGTACAAAAGACTACTGATGGGGTCACTACAACTTAAACCCTAAACCCTAAATAGGATTTAATTTCCTGGCTAGGTAGAACCTGTCGAATGAAAGACGGCTGGCACCCTCGGATCATACGATGCTTTTGTGTAGTTCCACTAAAATCGAGCTGAGCATCCCTTATGGCAAAGATATTGAAGAAGTGTGATTAGAATAATAGGACTAGCACTAGTTCATGAGACATAAATTCATCACAAATAGAAGCCCATAGAAGTAGAGAAAGATCGACATGGAGATGAAGCTATGTGGGGACTTGCGGTAGTGGAGCAAGCCGGCTTCAAAAGGAAGATGTACCTGGGACGTTGGGCTGTATCTAGAAGGGCGATTGGGGCGCGGCATCAGCCCATACCACGGGGACCCCCGATGGGGACGCACCGATTGTGGGTTTTCTCCCTCGCCGATGTCGACCGCGTCTACGCAGAACAACGTTCCCTTCCCCAAGCGGCGGGATCAGACCGGATATGTGACTAGCGGTGTGGCCACCGTCATTCTATGCTTGTGAAGAGAGTAACCCAAGCAAGCAGGCTTGTAGCTTAGGCTCCTGCTAGTGTATATATAGTGGTTTTCTTTTTCTCTCCATATCAACCATTTTATATTGTGTACGTGTCATTGAAGAGTGAAATGATGGTTGCTTCTTCTGACTAACTTACTGTGTGATTTGACTGCTCCTTAGTGGCCCCTACACGTACTCCCCCTATGTGTATGGCCGTTCTTGAGTCTCACTTGTACTTATCTCTATTTTCTTGCATGACACGTAGACAGGATGCGCATAGAGGAATATTGTTACTGCATGTTGTTACGTAGTACTACTAGTACCTACTCCCTCCTTCCGGTTCACTATTGGTACTCCCTCCGTCCTTGCTTATTGGTCCCCTTTGTACTCAATTCATGGGCTCGTTTTCCTCAAGAAATTGTCTTTACCAACGTATTAATATCGGGAATGCATGCGTGAACAACAAATGATTAAACCTTGCATGCAATGTTTTGACAAAGCATTGACTTATGAACATGTGAATGTGAGGGACTACAACCTCGTGCATGCATGCAACAGTCACATGTACACATGGACGCAAAAATGCGCGCGGCGCCCTAATGCATGCATGTCCGAGCACACGATGGAACACACACGGTCACGCTCAAGTGCTCAACCTACACGTGCATGCACACACATACTCAGCCAGGGTGAGCTAGTGACCGTATAGACACCGGAAAATGTATATATTGAGCACATTGAGCGTATTATGAAGTGCACTGATTGTATTTTTACAAATATACAGTGATAGACAATGTATTTATCTCGTTTGAAATTAAGCCATATTAACCAGAAAGGAGGCAGTATGGACTAGCATTACTTTCATGTGTCCCATCAACTTGCCGAACGAGGAGAAGCTTACAGGACGGGAGAAGCTTGCGCGCAGTGGCTCGCGGGACAAGGAGAAACTTTTTACTAATGCAAGCTCTCCCTCCCTCAGGCGGCGGACGTGCAACAGTTAATTCGGTGTCAGATTGCCAGAACCATACACTATACTAGTACTATTATTGTTCGACTTCCCGAAGAGGTGAACAGCCAAGTGCAAAGTTTACTAGTACTGGTACTACTACTATAGAGGTATGTACTACTACTAGGAAACAAATGGAGGAGTGAGGGAGTCCTGGATTAGGGGGTCCTCGGACAGCTGGACTATATCCTTCGGCCGAACTGTTGGATTATGAAGATACAAGATTGAAGACTTCGTCCGGTGTCCGGGTGGGACTCTCCTTTGCGTGGAAGGCAAGCTTGGCAATTCGTATAGGTAGATCTTCTCCCTTGTAACCAACTCTGTGTAACCCTAACCCCCTCCGGTGTCTATATAAACCAGAGGGTTTAGTCTAAAGGACAACAACAATCAGAATCATAGGCTAGCCTCTAGGGTTTAGCCTCTACGATCTCGTGGTAGATCAACTCTTGTAATACTCATACCATCAAGATCAATCAAGCAGATAGTAGGGTATTACCTCCATCGAGAGGGCCCGAACCTGGGTAAACATTGTGTCCCCTGTCTCCTGTTACCATCCGCCTTAGACGCACAGTTCGGGACCCCCTACCCGAGATCCGCCGGTTTTGACACTGACATTGGTGCTTTCATTAAGAGTTCCACTGTGTCGTCACCATAAGGTTTGATGGCTCTTTCGATCATTTGCAATGATGCGATCCTGGGTGAGGTTTTTCTCCCCGGACAGATCTTTGTATTCGGCGGCTTCATACTACGGGACAACTCGCTTGGCCATCTGGAGCAGATTGAGAGCTACGCCGCTGGCCATCAGGTCAGGTTTGGAAGCTTGAACTAGACTACCGACGTTCGCGGAGACTTGATCTTCGACGGATTCGAGCCCATGTCAGGTGCGCCGCACAGTCATGACGAGCATGACTTAGCTCTGCCACCGGACGATGTTCGGGAGACCACACCTGTGGCAACTCCGACCCTCAATCCGGAGCAGATCGTGCCGTCTGAGGACGGGCGGATGGACCCGGCCACGGAGGCCGCACACCCAGCGGCGATAGAGCTGAATACTGACTTCACCTCCTATGAGACCTGTGCTGCCGGACCCTTGGATTCATCCCCAGCCACAGGCTCCGAACCGCCTACGTCCGTGCCTATCAAATCGGATTGGGCACCGATCATGGATTTTACCTCCGCGGATATCTTTCAGCACTCGCCCTTGGGCGACGTGCTAAATTCATTGAGGTCTCTCTCCTTGTCAGGAGACCCTTGGCTGAACAATGTCCGGCTTGAGTGGGAAGTGGACGACGAAGAAATTCATTCTCCACCCGCCACCCACTTAATAGCCACTGTCGACGACTTAACTGACATGCTTGATTTCGGCTCCGAAGACATCGACGGTATGGACGACGATGCAGGAGAAGAACAAGAACCAATGCCCACAGGGCGCTGGACATCCACCTCATCATATGATATATACATGGTGGACACCCCCAAAGAAAGCGATGGCAATAAGGCAATGAAGGATAATCCCCCCGAGAAGCAATTTAAGCACCGGCGTCATCGGCGCCGCTCTAAGCCCCGCCATAGCAAAAGCAGCGATACCGACACAAGAGACAATAACTCTGCGGACAGTGCCGAAGACGAAGACAATCCCCTCCAGCCAGGCTTCGAGCGGGAGGAAGGGCAAGCTAACCCTAAGGAGCAGGCAGTAGACAAAGAATCAGAGGATGACAATTACATGCCCCACTCCGATGATGAGGTGAGCCTCCGCGACGAAGAATTTATCATGCCTGAGGATCCCGTCGAGCAGGAGCGCTTCAAGCGCCGGCTTATAGTCACAGCAAAAATCCAGAAGAAAAAGCAACAACAGCTTCAAGCTGATCAACATCTGCTAGCGAATAAATGGACCGAGGTGCCGGCAGCCGAGGAATACAAACTCGAGCGCCCAACCAAAAGTTACCAAAAGCGCAAGTTGCTACCTCAACTCGAGGAGGAAGCATTAAAGCCTACACTTCCAGTGTATGATGCGGTTGACCGGCCACCTCGTGGCCGAGACAAAGCGGTGTATCAGCCCGAAGTCCATCCCGCACCCCGTCGCCAGTCAAACAAAAACACAAAGTCCCGGGGCAACACGCAGGACCTGCGAGACATAATGGAAAACAAAGCAGGACATACAAGATCGATCTACGGATCACAGGGGCGCGCCCCAACGCATGACGACGACCGTCACGCCAGATATACTAAAAGCAAATCCGGCCGGGCCGAATATAGCAGACAAGACTCATATGAACTGCGCCGTGATATAGCCCGGCACAGAGGCGCCGCACACCCCCTATGCTTCATTAATGAAGTAATGGATCATGAATTCCCAGAAGGTTTTAAACCCGTGAATATTGAATCATATGATGGCACAACAGACCCTGCGGTATGGAGCGAAGATTTCCTCATCCACATCCACATGGCCCGCGGTGACGATCTACATGCCATCAAGTACCTCCCATTAAAACTCAAAGGACCTGCTCGGCATTGGCTCAATAGCCTGCCGGCAAACTCCATTGGCAGTTGGGAGAACTTGGAGGACGCATTCCTTGACAACTTCTAGGGCACTTATGTGCGACTACCGGATGCCGATGACTTGAGTCACATAACCCAACAGCCAGGGGAATCAGCCAGGAAATTCTGGACTCGGTTCCTAACTAAAAAGAACCAAATCGTCGACTGTCCGGATGACGAGGCCTTAGTGGCATTTAAGCATAACATCTGCAACGACTGGCTCGCCCGACACCTCGGCCAATAAAAGCCGAAGCCCATGGCAGCCCTCACGACACTCATGACCCGCTTTTGTGCGGGCGAGGATAGCTCACTGGCTCGCAGCAACAACACATCAAGAAACCCTCGCATTTCAGATGGCAAAGATAGCAACAGCAGGCCACGCCGCAACAGACACAAACACCGTAACAACAGCGACAACGCCGAAGACACGACAGTTAATGCCGGATTCAGTGGCTCTAAATCCGATCAGCGGAAAAAGGCGTTCAAAAGAAGCAATCCGGGCCCGTCCAGCTTGGACCGCATACTCGATCGTTCGTGTCAAATTCACGGCACCCCCGATAAACCAGCCAACCACACCAACAGAGAATACTGGGTGTTCAAATAGGCCGGGAAGTTGAATGCCAAAAACAAGGAAAAGGGGCTGCATAGTGACGATGAGGAGGAGCCCCGGCCGCCGAACACAGGAGGACAAAAGAAATTTCCTCCCCAAGTGAAAACGGTAAACATGATATACACAACCCATATTCCCAAGCGGGAACGGAAGCATGCACTGAGGGACTTCTACGTGATGGATCCTGTCGCCCCAAAGTTCAACCCATGGTCTTCTTATCTGATCACCTTTGATCATAGGGACCACCCCACCGGTATCCGTCATGGCGGTTCTGCCGCATTGGTCCTTGACCCCATCATTGACGGATTTCACCTCACTCGAGTTCTTATGGACGGTGGCAGCAACCTGAACTTGCTTTATCAGGATACCGTGCGCAAAATGGGTATAGACCCCTCGAGGATCAAACCCACCAAAACCACCTTTAAAGTTGTCATCCCAGGTGTAGAGGCCTGTTGCACGGGCTCAATAACACTGGAAGTAGTCTTCAGATCTCCTGACAACTTCCAAAGCGAGGAGTTAATCTTCGATCTCGTCCCCATCCGCAGTGGCTATCATGCACTGCTCGAACGAACTGCATTTGCTAGATTCAATGTGGTACCGCATATGCATACCTCAAGCTCAAAATGCCAGGACCTCGCGGGGTTATAACAGTTAATGGAAACACATAACGCTTGCTCCGCACGGAGGAGCACACTGCGGCCCTCGCAGCAGAAGCCAAAGCAGCCTTATGAGGCAAACTGCCAATTCGGCGAAAAAGACCCCGGACACCTTCAAGCGAGTCTGGAGTACCCTGCAAGAGGATCGCCAGGCACGTTTAGAGCTCGCCTAGCAATTCGGCCTCCGTCCTAGTCCCAGTCAAGCGGCGAAATTTGCGCCGCGCGTACATAATTACGCACTCAAGATACCATGGGCATAGGCGGAGGCACGGCCATCGCACGACCCACAATGCGGATCAACTACTTCAAGGCCCATATACCTTTAACATTTCCTTCCTTTCAGGCCCCTATTCTCTGAAGGCCCTCTCCGATCATCTGATTATCGGACCCGTCACGGGAAGGAAACACCAAGGAAGCAAGAAGCTTTGACGTACAAGGGAATCCTCAGGTGGTCTCTGATAACGATCGATATACCTGTTTTGCATACCCACACGCAGCTTGACCTTGGATAGGACATGTCAAATAGTCCTATTTTTTACTTATTAAACTACATGTATGCATACGCTTTGACGTATCATTTAAATAACCATGTACAACATCAGCTCATTATTGCATTCCTTTATCTTTTTTCCTTTCTGCTTACTTATGACAAGTCGCACCCGTACATTCTGATACGACCAGTGCGCCAGGGGCTTCAGCATACCCCATAACACGGCATGAAAAGTCCAAACACTTTCGATAGTGTGGCACCCCGAACTTATAGCATTATATGCATTAGCTCCAAATCATGTCTTGGGTCAATTGTTGGGTTTGCCCGGCTCCCATGTTTTGGTACCTTACGTTCCGCTATATCGGCTAAGGTAGCACTGGGAGAACTACTGTGATTGTGTCCCGGTTCTTCCAGACGAGCACCTCAGTAGAGAAAGCCGAAAACTGACTGTCATGATGCAGCGAGAGTTGGTCACTGTTCGAGAGGTCTCAAATCCTTAAAGATTTTTTCCGCTTCGGGCGAGGAGTCGGCCTTGTCCGATTTAGGCATACATAGCACCCCAAGTTCGGCCTTCTGAATACTAGGGGCTTCACCAAAATTTAAAATTGTAGACTTCTATGGCTAAGTGGGAGTGATAAAGCTCTATAGACTGATTGCCTAGTTCGTTGTGCTAAACACCTCCTTCGAAGGACCCAAAGCTGGGATAAAGCGTGATCAGGTTTATCCCGAACACCTCAGTACTAGTTACATGGGGGCAGAAGCCGACGACTGGCCAACCCTCAAATTTTATAAATGGCCGCACAGAAGGTAATATTTTAAATCAACACGTGTTACATAGCGCACATGAACTTGTTTCACATTATAGAATCACATGAGTACATCAATTCAAATATTACATCCTTAGCACATTCCTCTGCCACAAGGCGAGCACCCTTCAGGACACTGTCATAATACTTTTCGGGTTGGCGATGCTCCTTGCGCTCCGGTGGCCCCTCCTTCACCAGCTTTTCGGCGTCCATCTTCACCCAGTGCACTTTTGCCCGGGCATAAGCCATGCGCGCACCCTCAATGCAGATGGACCGCTTTATGACTTCAAACCTTGGGCAGGCGTTCACAAGCCGCCTTACCAGGCCAAAATAGCTGCCAGGCAGGGGCTCTCCAGGCCACATCCGGACTATGAGGCCCTTCATGGCCAGTTCGGACGCCTTGTGAAGCTCAACCAGTTGCTTCAACTAGTCGCTCAAGGGAATCGGATGTTCGGTCCTAGTATACTAAGAACAGAACAACCTCTTCGTCGAGCTCCCTTCCTCGGCCCGGTAGAACTCCGCGGCATCCGACACACTGCTGGGTAGATCTGCGAACGCTCCTGGAGAGCTCCGAATTCGGGTAAGTAAAAGGAAAGTTCCTTCACATGCTTGCTTTGCATAATGAATGCCTTACCCGCCGCTATCTTCCTGACCGCCTCAATTTCCTGGAGGGCCTTTTGGGCTTCGGCCTTGGCATTTTGTGCGTTCTCGAGGGCCTTCGCAAGCTTAGACTTTTGTGTCCTAGAGTCACACTCCAAGGACTCATACTTCTTGACAAACTCCTGGAGCTCTTGCTGAACCTCGCCGACTTGGGCCTCTTGCTTCTTGTGCTCGGCGCGCTCCTCGACCACTTTGCCTTCGGCCTCGGACAACGCCTTCTTCAGGGTCGCCACTTCGGTCGTGGCCCCTAGCAAAATTCATGACAATCCTGTGATCTAATAACTAGTTTCCTTTTTTTCTCAATAAACAGACGAGGTATCATTTACCTTTGTTCTCTTCGAGCTGCCTCTTGGTAAGGCTGAGCTCTTCGTTGGACCGCTCAAGGTCCCGCTTCAGTGCAGAGACCTCCGCGTGTGAGCGGCAGCGGCCAGCAGTGAAGCCTGCTTATTCACATAGACATATTCTGATTAGACTCCTGTGATTATTATTTCATCCTCTATTCGTCCTTTCTTCCGAACACCAAACAGAGCATCAGGGGCTACTGTCTATGCTGTAACATTTTCTCATAATTTGATTACTTACCTCAAAGCCTGTTAGGAGGCTGGCACAGGCTTCAGTCGGTCCGCTTTTGGCGGACTGAATCTTCTTGACCACCGCACTCATGATAGTGCGGTGCTCTTCGTCAATGGAAGCACCGCGAAGCGCTTCCAGCAAATTGTCCGATGCCCCTGGATGGACAGAGGCCATCGGCACAGACTTGCTGCCCCCAACATTAGAGCCCATGGGAGTCTTGCCCCTCGTGCGCCCAGCATCCAGAATGTCGCCTTGGGGCCCTTCCGGAATTGTCTCCCCTTGGTTCGGTACCCTTTGAGACAGCACCTCGGCATCGTCCGTAGGGCGGGGGGAGGAGGCGGTCGGGAGAGAATCGCTGTTCATCTTCGACGGGCCCAAAGACTCATCCAAAGAGGATACGTCGATACGGGCTTTGGAGGGGCTGCATAATCATGTTCGGCGTGATAAGAAGTAATAAAATAAAACATACCAAGAATTATTACGGTATCCGGATACTTACGACTTCGCCAGGGGCTTGTCTCTAGGTAACCACTCCTCGTCGCTAAAAGCGGCCGCTGTGGAGCAGTCCGGAAGGAGAGTCCTTCCCTTCTTGTACCCTTCGGCTTCCCCTGACGGGGCGGCCTTCCTTCTCTTGTCTCCCCCGGCTGGGGTGTGACGCCCCTGATTTGACCGTACACTAATCATACACGCAAACGTGTACGATCAAGATCAGGGACTCATGGGAAGATATCACAATACAACTCTACAAATAAAAATAAGTCATACAAGCATCATATTACAAGCCAGGGGCCTCTAAGGCTCGAATAGAAGAACTTGATCATAGACGAGTCAGCGGAAGCAACAATATCTGAGTACAGACATAAGTTAAACAAGTTGCCTTAAGAAGGCTAGTACAAACTGGGATACAGATCGAAAGAGGCGCAGGCCTCCTGCCTGGGATCCTCCTAAACTACTACTGGTCATCGTCAGCGGGCTGCACGTAATAGTAGGCACCCCCAGTGTAGTAGGAGTCGTCATCGATGGTGGCGTCTGGCTCCTGGGCTCCATCGTCTGGTCACAGCAATCGGGTATAGGAAGGGGGAAAAGGGGGAACAAAGCAACCGTGAGTACTCATCCAAAGTACTCGCAAGCAAGGAGCTACACTACATATGTATGCATTGGTATCAAATGGAATAAGGGTATCATATGTGGACTGAACTGCAGGATGCCGGAATAAGAGGGGGATAGCTAGTCCTTTCGAAGACTACGCTTCTGGTAACCTCCATCTTGCAGCATGTAGGAGAGAGCAGATGGTAAGTTCACCAAGTAACATCGCATAGCAATAATCCTAACCGACGATCCTCCCTTCGTCGCCCTGTGGGAGAGCGATCACTAGTTGTATCTGGCACTTGGAAAGGTGTGTTTCATTAAGTATCCGGTTCTAGTTGTCATAAGGTCAAGGTACAACTCCAAGTCGTCCTGTTACCGAAGATCACGGCTATTCGAATAGATAAACTTCCCTGCAGGGGTGCACCACATTTCCCAACATGCTCGATCCCCTTTGTCCGGACACACTTTTCTGGGTCATGCCCGGCCTTGGAAGATCAACACGTCGCAGCCCTACCTAGGCACAACAGAGAGGTCAGCACGCCGGTCTAAATCCTATGGCGCAGGGGTCTGGGCCCATCGCCCATTGCACACCTGCACGTTGCGTACGCGGCCGGTGAGCATACCTAGCCTCCCTTATACAAGAGTAGGTGTTCCAGTCCAACCCGGCGCGCGCCGCTCAGTCGCTGACGTCACGAAGGCTTCGGCTGATACCACGACGTCGAGTGCCCATAACTGTCCCCATGTAGATGGTTAGTGCATATAGGCCAGTAGCCAGACTCAGATCAAATACCAAGATCTCGTTAAGCGTGTTAAGTATCCGCGAACGCCGACCAGGGCCAGGCCCACCTCTCTCCTAGGTGGTATCAACCTGCCCTGTCGCTCCGCCTCAAAGTAACAGTCGGGGGCCGTCGGGAACTCAGGCCCACCACTACCTGGATGGAGCCACCTGCCCCTTCATCCCCCATCTCCAAACAGTATCACCGGTAATGTAACAGTGTAAAGTATATAGTATATGCCCGTGATCACCTCCCGAAGTGATCACGGCCCAGTAGTATAGCATGGCGGACGGACAAGAGTGTAGGGCCACTGATGATAAACTAGCATCTATACTAAGCATTAGGATTGCAGGTAAAGGTAGTAACAGTAGTAGCAAGGATAGGCTATGCATTAGGATAGGATTAACAGAAAGCAGTAACATGCTACACTACTCTAATGCAAGCAGTAGAGAAGAGTAGGCGATATCTGGTGATCAAAGGGGGGCTTGCCTGGTTGCTCTAGGAAGAGAGAGGGGTCGTCAACACCGTAGTCGTACTGGGTAGCAGCGGCGTCGGTCTCGGTGTCTAGCAAGAGAAGAGGGGGAAGAAACAATGAATACAATGCAAACAGATGCGTAACGATGCATGACAAAGCAAGGCATGATGCTAGGTGTGCCCTAACGCGGTATGAGGTGGTACCGATGAAGGGGGGAAACATCCGGGAAAATATCCCCGGTGTTTTGCGTTTCTGGATAGATGAACCGGAGGGGGAGGTTGCATGTTAACTATGCTAGGGATGCTTGGCGGACGAACGGGCTGCGTATCCGGGTTCGTCTCGTCGTTCTGAGCAACTTTCATGTACAAAGTTTTTCCATCCGAGCTACGGTTTATTTTCTATGATTTGTCAAAGTTTTATTGAATTTATAGAACTATTACAATTCGAAATAAAAACAAAATACTTTTGTCACCTATTACTACTCTAGCCAGAGTCCATGACATGTGGACTAGAGGGGTGCTGACTCAGCAGTCAACAGTCAAAGTGTTGACTGTTGACTAGTCAAAGCTGGCAGTGGGGCCCAGTGTCATGGACTAATTAATCTAACTTGTTAGTCAATTAAGTTAATTTAATTAAACTACTAACTAATTACTTAATTACTTAGTTAATTAAATAATTATTTTTTGTAATCCCTTTTTTTTATTCTTTTATAGGGCGGGGCCCACTAGTCATACTCAAGGGGGTTTTGTTTTCTTTTTTAAAAAGGGGGGATTAGCCCCTAAACTAATTAGGGCCGGCCCCATGTGGCGGTGACAAGCCGACTCTGACCGCGGCTGTGCACGCACGCACAGAGGCACTGGTGCCGGTGGTACTCGGGCGGCAGGCAGCGGCGGCGGTGGCCGGCCGCAGGAGACGACGGGTGCGGCCACGCGTAGGCAGGCGCGGCCACGCGAGGCCAAGGGCAGGAGGCGAGTCGGGGGCGTAGTTGGGGCTGCCCAGGGCGCGGCGGCTGGCTACGTAGCAGCAGAGCAAAGCAGCAATGGCGGCAGCGCAGCAGCAGTGCATGAGCGACGGCGACAGTAGAAGAAGTAGCAGGCAGAGCAACAGAGTAACGACAGCGGGCGCGAGCGCGTACGGGCGCGGGGCGGAGTGCGGCGGTCAGGGTAGGGGCGGGGCGTAGGCACGCGCAGCCTGGCGTGCACAGGTCGTAGCCAGGGTGCGAGGCAGGGAACGGCGAGCGCGCGTGGGGGACCGAGGCTTCGGGCGCCGGCGCAGACAATAGGAGCGGCTAGCGGGTGCGGGAGCAGAACTCCGGCCATGGTAGCGGTGCTAACTAGAGTACAAAATTGAGAGAACTAGGGGAGGGGAAAGATGTGTATGCTCACAGTGATCCTTCTGGAGAAGACGGCGAGGCCGGGGATGCTAAGATGGCTGCGGATCGAGCGGCGGAGCTTCGCTGACCGTGGTGAGGAAGAAGGCTCGATCCGGGGATGTAACCAAGGGGGCTCAAACCGGTGAGCGAGGCAGGAGATGCGCCTGGCGAGGCCTCAATCGGCAGGGAGGGCGATGGCCGCGCGAACGGGAGCGGGCATGGCGATGGCGGCGTCAGTCGTCGAACAATTCAAAGAGAGCGAGGTTGTGAGGAGGAAAATGCCGATCTAGGGTTCATAGGGCGATGAGGGAGGTCTTGTAGGTCGTCGGGTGCTACAGTGGGGACACCGCCGTGTCGCCCATCCTGCGGTGCATCGTGGGTGCGGGCACGGGCGTGCTGCCACGGAGGGAGGAGGAAGAAAACCCCCCCGGTGGGCTGGGCCAGTACTGTGTATGATGGGCCAAAGTGCACAGTAGTTAGGTTCTTTCTCCATTTACTATTTTCTGTTTTCTATTTTCTCTATGGTTTTCTTTTTATTTTAGCTATCAAACTAACCTTGTCAAATGTGACACTTAGCACATAATTACTAGGAAATATTTTAAAGCATCACACAAAGTCACAATTTATTTTGAAAAGGTTGGATATTTATTTAAATTGAAACATTAAATTTAATTGTTGCTAACCGTGTTTTAAATACGTTAGGGACATTTTATTAATCCAAAATATGTCCGATAATTCATGAAAAATAGTTAGGGAATATTTGCAACCTAACCCACATTTTTATTTTGACATTTGAAAACTTTATTTAATTGACTCGAAATTAAATTTGAATTCGAACGAGATTTAAATCATCGTGAGATTGACAACAGTAATCGTGGTGACATGGCATCATTAGCAGAGGGTTATTGTAGCTTAATTATCCGGACGTCACATGGGGGGGGGGGAGAACTTTCCTCTTCCTCCTCCTCGTTTTCGTGGGAGGAGGGCGCCTCTGTGTTATCGGACAATGAGTCCGATACGACCTTGCGTCGGAGACCTTTCCTGGTCCCCGTGGCCTTCTTCTTGGCCTTCTTCACCGGCACCTCATAGGGCGCAGGAACCAGCATCTCCGTTAAGAGAGCACTTGCTGGATCCTCGGGCAGTGGGGCCGGACAATCTATCCGCTCCGCTGTCGCGACCCATTCCTGTTAAATGGTGTGGAGGCTTAGATCCCCCACATGATTATACTGGGGAAAGAAACGACTTATGAGATATAAGAAGCTTACCGGATTGGCAGGGCGCTTTGCGCTGAGTCCGCGATCCTCGGTGAGGGGAGGAGGTACCTCAGCGGACTTGAACAGCACCCTCCAGATGTCCAGCTGTGTCGTGTCGAAGAGCTCTCACAGCGTCTGGTGCTTAGCTGGGTCGAACTCCCACATATTGAATGCCCGTCTTTGACACGGGAGGTTCCGACGGAAGAGCATGACCTGGACCACGTTGACAAGCTTGATTCTCTTGCTTATCATGTTTTTAACACAGTTCTGGAGTCCGGTCAGCTCCATCGATGAACCCCAGGATAGGCCCTTCTCTTTCCAGGAGGTGAGCCGCGTGGCGATGCCGGATCGAAATTCGGGGGCCGCCGCCCAGTTGGTGTCACGCGGCTCGGTGATGTAGAACCACCCCAATTACCACCCCTTCAATGTCTCCACGTAGGAGCCTTCGGGCCAGGTGACGTTGGGCATTTTTCCCACCATGGCGCCTCCGCACTCCGCTTGCTGGCCGACCACCACCTTCGGTTTAGCGTTGAAGGTCTTTAGCCACAGGCCGAAGTGGGGCTTGATGCGGAGGAAGGCCTCACACACGACGATAAACGCCGAGATGTTGAGGATGAAATTGGGGGCCAGATCGTGGAAGTCCAGCCCGTAGCAGAACATGAGCCCGCGAACAAATGGGTGGAGGGAAAATCCCAGGCCGCGGACGAAATGGGTAAGGAATACAACCCTTTCGTAAGGTTCGGGGGTAGGGACGATCTGCCCCGCATCTAGGAGCCAGTGCGCGATATCTGCAGCCAGGTATCCGGCTTCCCGGAGCTTCGTAATGTTCTCCTCCGTAACAGAGGAGACCATCCACTTGCCTCCCGCTCTAAACATGTTTGGAGTGGTTTTGCGGAGGAAATGCAAACTTGGGCGCTGGAGCTCGAGTGCGCGAGAATGGATGGGCAGGGAAGAAGAAGGCGTGGGTGAAAAGGAGGAGTCCTTGTCCCTTTATAAGGGCGGAAGAAACTATGCGCCTCCCCCACCTGCCTGGTAAACTCGCTTATTGCCCAAGCGTCGTGATTGATGGCCGGTTGGGTTACCCACACCTGTATTGATGAGAATCCCGTGATAAGGGGACATGATCTCTACTTCGACAAGACGTGCCAAGAAAACTGCCTCGCAATATGTGCAGTAGCTGGTTGAGAAAAATGATTTGAATAATGACCGAGCCATGGCGTGATGTCATGTTATGAAAAGTTGTCAGCAGGTTAGATTTGTGGAAATATTATACTCTCTACGGTGGTATGTGGAATTTGTTTTGCAGAGCCAGACACTATCCTTGTGTTTGAAATCTTCTATGGAGTATTTGGAGAAGGAACCCGCCTTGCAATGCCAAATACAATCTGCACGCCGGACTCATCGTCATTGAAGCCTGGTTCAGGGGCAACTGAGGGAGTCCTGGATTAGGGGGTCCTCGGACAGCCGGACTATATCCTTCGGCCGTACTGTTGGATTATGAAGATACAAGATTGAGGATTTCGTCCCGTGTCCGGGTGGGACTCTCCTTTGCGTGGAAGGCAATCTTGGCAATTCGGATATGTAGATCTCCTCCCTTGTCACCGACTCTGAGTAACCCTAGCCCCCTCCGGTGTCTATATAAACCGGAGGGTTTAGTCCGTAGGACAACAACAATCAGAATCATAGGGTAGCCTCTAGGGTTTAGCCTCTACGATCTCGTGGTAGATCAACTCTTGTAATACTCATATCATCAAGATCAATCAAGCAGGAAGTAGGGTATTACCTCCATCGAGAGGGCCCGAACCTGGGTAAACATTGTGTCCCCTGTCTCCTATTACCATCCGCCTTAGACACACAGTTCAGGACCCCCTACCTGAGATCTGCCGGTTTCGACACCGACAAGGAGCGTCTGCACTCTTATTTTATTTTAAAATGCGATAAAGCAATCTTCAACACATTTGGTTCTCTTCGAGGGTTCTCGCATGTGATAATGTAAGTTGATTGCATGGAACACTCCCCACAATTCTCGCTTAATTTCGGCTCATATCCTATTACAAATAGGAGCGCTCAGTAATATTTTCTCTTTTTTGTTATTCAGCATGTAAAAGGTCAGCAAACCTTGCGGCGCATCTTTGTGCGAACCGTGGTTGCTGCACTTTGAATGTGGCCGAGAGGTGGCTTGATGAAACACCTCGCTTCCTTCTTCTTTTTTGTGGGGTACCTAGCTTCCTAGTGACCAGTCTCTTGGCTGATCGTCCTAAGAATGCTTATATATGAATAAAGCTCTCTCATTTACCCGCAAAAAAGATTAATCCATATTAACCAGAAAGGGGGGATTATGGACTAGCACTACTTTTTGGTGTGTCCCATCAGCTCGCAGAACGAGGAGAAGCTTGCAAGACAAGGTGAAGCTCGCTTACACTTTTGACAAATGCAACCTACCCTCACCCAGGCGGTGGACATGCAACAGTTCATTCGGTGTTAGATTGCCAGAGGTATACACTATAGTACCCAACATGCAGAGTACCATCATTGTTCGACTTCAGAAGAGGCGAAGAGTCAAGTGCAAGGTTTAGTAGTATGAGTAGTACTACTACTAGTACCGCATGGTGGAGCATTTGTACTCTTATTTTATTTCAATCTCTGATAAAGTACACATTTATTCGGGAGAAGGGCGGAAAACGGCGGCCCAATAGTAGTATTAAAAAACATCGAACATGTAATGATTATATCGATCAACTATGCTCGAATATATCTTGGCCTCCGTGCGAGCCCGTCTGTGTGTTCTCGCTCCTCGTCTCTCTCAAGAAATGGCGGGTTGGCCATTTTGCCATCAGTTGAGATCGGTTTGCTCACACTCCGGTCCCACATGTCAATAATATGTCAAGTGGAAGTGCGTTGACCGACTGGCCATACACGTACTTGGTATTGCACCTTCATACTACTCCTCCCTCCATCACAGTTTATAGGGCGTGATTCATTCTAATGCATTTCTCTCCATGCATTTCCACCACCAGAGAGACTTTAGATGTGTTTGGTTTAATGCTCAATTAATTAGGGTGTGGTAACCGCAATCAAGTCCACAATTTTCTCTTGATGTACTACGGAGTGGAGTAAGTGCATGCGTGTGTGTACCAGGGGTGGAAGCACTGCATGTGTGTACGCATTATTTACTCTAGTAATAGACGCTGTGCTATAACTACCAATGCTATTTTTCAGGCCGATCGCTAGTCTCCTTGGTCCCAGAGATTGTTCTTTTTGAAGCGCGCTCTATAAACAGTGACGGATGGAGTAGTATGAGAGGATTCAAAGAAGTGTGTATTGATGGTTGCTTCTTCCGAGCAACTTACAGTGGGAAAGGTGGGGTTTATGATTTGACTGCTCATTACTCACTATTAGTGCGGCGCAACGACCGGGCTGAGTCTCCCATGCGGTTGTGCACTACTCCCTCTGTTCTTAAATATACTCCAGAGTATTTGTCTTTCTAGAGATTTCGACGGGTGACTATATACGAAGCAAAATGAGTGAATCTACACTCTAAAATATGTCCATTTGAAATTTGTAAAAATATAAATATTTAGGAACTGGGGAAGTATAATTTTGTGCATGGCACATGGACCCGGATGATGAAGAGGCTTCTGGCAATGCTATCAAGCTTCCAGCATTTGTTTACATAATTGACGTACTATACAAATAATTTTCTAGCGACATGAAATTGTACAATGCTCTGAGCTTTCAGCTTTTGTTTCGTGCGTCTTGCCATCCATGCTCTTTTGGAAACAATAAAAAACTAATTCCCTTGCTAATGCATCTCAATGATTAGCATATCAGAGCTAATATTTACATCACAACTAAAGACAAAGTTGTGAGAAGGTGTTAAATTAAAATTGATCCATCCTTTCATTGGCAGCAACGTCCCCCAGCTCTGTCTAAATCAACAAGGCATGTTGGGGAAAAAAGTAGTTGTTTGGAGCATGCAACATTCCGATCATTTTGTGCAGTCCCTGTTCCAAAGATATTAAGTGTGATTACAATAATAGAGGACTGCTGATGAAATAATAAACACACAAATAGAAGCCGGTCACCTTTGCAGTCTCTCTTAAGACTAACTAGTTGGAGAAGATTAAGCAAATAGTTGGAGATGATTAGGATCGGGGTTGGATGAGGAGGATAGAGAAAAACCAATCTCCCTTTGTGTAGTTGCACTGAAATGTAGAGACATTGCCCGTGTGACATTTTAGTACAACTCCACAAAACACTCTTAAGAAAAAAAGTGATTTGTGCAGTTCACCAAAAGGTAGCAATAGCAACGAGGTGAAATGGATAGTCTTGTTTGCAAAAAGGAGTTGGAAGGAAACAATTACTGGCCAATAACAGTTGATGACACATACAACGACAAAAAGAAGCATATTCCTTGTCCTAAGGGAGATAACAACACGGTTGTGTTTGTCTAAAACGGTATGAGGACGAGATTGCAATATGGAAAGTATGTCGGACGAGCTACGTTTTGGGCAAAGAACTATGGAAGATCCACATGCAACGACGTGGGAAGACGAGTAGTGGAGCAAGGCCGGAGGGGATACCTGGGGGTCGCCAGGATGTAACTAGGTGAGCAGCGGTGGGCGGGATCTGCCCATACAGCGGCAGCGAGCAGGTGGCGTAGGCCCTACCGCGCCGGAGCTTGGTCAGAGAGAACGGCGGGTACCGCAGATCAGGATGTGCTGCCTCAGCGCCGTCAAACGGAGAAACGATGCACATCCTCCCTTTCCGCCGGCGGACGGGATGCGCCCGGATCAGTGACCAACGGTGAGAGAGAGAGGCCGCCGCTGCCTTGTGTGAGATACTCTAAAGAGAGACAAACCCAGGCAGGCGGGCTCCATTGTATATAGTGGAGTGGACTACCTTTTTCTCCATAAAAATCATTTTATATTCTCTGTACGTGCCATTGAGCGATATAACTTTATTTAAAAATAGCGCGCCAACGCATCAAGTTGAACTCTGTTTCGTGCACGCGTGGTACATGGCCTCCGTAGGTAAACAACCGCTACATGCATTCAAATTAGCACGTGGGCTGCCATTTCGTACAGAAATGAGCTCCACCGTGTACCCACGCGGGTGTGGCTGGGCACAAAGCATGAGTACGTGCACCTATTCTCTTCGTGTACGTATGCCACCAATGTGGGGTTGTGTGAGAGAGATACAAACGTAGAGAGATATAGTGTGTGGGTTCGTGAGTGTTTTTTGGGGGGTGAGAAATAGACAAGCAATATATGTGGATGATATTTCAATCAAAAAATGAAACATATGCAGTGTGTGTGTGTGAAATAGAGTCTTGGATATATCATATATATAGAGGGGGCGATCCACGAGAAGAGAGTGGAGGTATCATCAGCTTGTGGTATCCATAGAATCGAAGAGAGGGATGATGTGTGTGTGCGCGCGCGCACGATCGATAAAGAGTGCCATCGAATTTGTGTGTGCCCACGTCAAAGATATAGGGTGGCTGGCCTACTGGAATGTGAGAGGGGACAGGTGTAGTGTGTCTCTGTGGCATGGATACCTACCTACAGCGCTCGACTATCATTGTGTGGTGGGGGTGGGGGAGACCTAATTAACTATAGAGGTACAATGGCTGGTATATGTGTGGAGGAGGAGAGAAGCCTACCTTATGTATTGAGGGAGATCAATCGACATCCATCATATGTGTAGGAGAGGAATAAGGTTGGGAGAGAGACAAAGCTAGAGTGTTGAAGGGGTGGGTGGTGGAGTTGCTTCTAACAAATGGTGGGAGAGGCTTGCTAGACAAACGGAGGGCACGCCTGCAATATCAATAAGAGAGGGGATGGCGGCCTGTCTGTGCACGTGCGTGTGAGAGATGGGTCAGGAGACATGCACGAATGATGAGGGGGGACGATATGGCTGTGGTAAGAAGATGTAACTACATAGGAAGATCAATCGTCCTTTGTCAGAGAAAGGAGAGACATAACTTGTGAGGTACGTTGATCGATGGGTGGGGAAAAAATAGTTAAAGTCGACCAAGGTATATGTAGGGTGATCGATCGGTATACATGCATGTTTGTGTTAGAAGCAAATAAGGCCCGGGGTGAAGGATAGAGAGAGAGGGATGGATGCATCTAGGAGGTGGTGCGAGAGGCATACTATATCGAGGGGGAAGGAGTGTGCGGGTACAAGATCAATGAAGAGAGGGGTGGGAGTGAGGCATGGACGGAGAGAAGAGAAGAGGGAAAGCTTGTGTTTGTGGTAGGCACACCTGGCTAGAGAGGCATATCGATCGAGGTGTGCCGTAAATAAGGAGCTGGGGGCCTACACACACCGTGGGTGAATGACCTATAGTGAAAAGACGAATTTACGCAATGGAGTTAGAGAATGCTGAGGGAGGGTGAGAGGGATGCGGGCGTGTGCATGCACGAGAGAAAGTTAGTGCTAGCTACAAAGATAAGAGGATTGTGTGGGTGTAAAAGACGAATAAAGATCATAATTCATTATAAAAAGTGAATTTGGATATTTGAAGAATTTATCAGAGTGTTTTAAACCGACGCATGCGTGAATATATGTAACGGTGATACACATGTGTGGTTATGAACATGTTATACTACATATAATATATTTTATCTCTACTCTTATAAAAAACAAAGTTCTTGATGATGGTGTGCGTGCCATCCTGCAATATAGGCTGCCCGATTTATATCTGACGGATTGTAAGGAACCTTTGGAAATTCTGAAAAAATATACCCACACCCCTCACCATATTTGCAAATAAGGCCTCCCCTCAATCATCTGGATGTTCTGTGGAATGCATGGGTAAGGCAGTCCTGGACTAAGGGGTCATCGGGCGTCCGACATGTTAAGTATGGGTCAGACTGATGGGCTGTGAAGATACGAAGACCGAAGACTACACCCGTGTCCGGATGGGACTCTCCTTGGCGTGGAGGTCAAGCTTGGCGACCAAACATGTAGATACCTTTCTTCGTAACTGGACTTATGTAACCCTAGATCCTCCTAGTGTTTATATAAACCAGAGGACTTAGTCCGGAGAGAGGGGTATTCATTACCATAGCCATACAAGCTAGACCTCTAGGGTTTAGCCATTACGATCTCATGGTAGATCAACTCTTGTAATACTCATATTCATCAATATCAATCAAGCAGGATGTAGGGTATTACCTCCATAGAGAGGGCCCGAACCTGGGTAAACATCGTGTCCCCTGTCTCCTGTTACCATCGACCTTAGACGCACAGTTCGGGACCCCCTACCCGAGATCCACCGGTTTTGACACCGACGTAGGTGCTTTCATTGAGAGTTCCACTGTGCCGTCCTCAAAAGGTTCGATGGCCCCATCAATCGTCAACAATGACGCTGTCCAAGGAGAAACCTTCCTCCCCGGATAGATTTTCGTGTTCGGCGGCTTCGCACTGCGGGCCAACTCATTTGGCCATCTGGAGCAGATCGATAGCTACGCCCCTGGCCATCATGTCAAATTTGGGAGCTTGAACTACGTTGCGGACATCCATGGAGACTAGATCTTCGCCGGATTCAAGACCACGGCAACCACTCCCGATCACCCTGATGGACATGACCTAAATCTGTCATCAGACCGCATCCAGGAGATAGCTCCTATAACCGCTCTAGCCTTAGATCCGGAGCAGATAGCGCCATCCAAGGACGGGAAGATCAACCCCGCCACAGAGGCCACAGATTCCCCAGTGTTGGAGCCGCGCATAGACTTAATCTCACACGACACCTATGCCACCGGAACTCCGGACTCATCTCCGGCCATAAGTTCCGAACCATGTGAACCCGCGGATGCTGAACTTCATCGTTTATCGATCTTCAAATTCAGCGCCACAGACGTCTTCCAGCACTCGCCCTTGGGCGACATGCTAAACTCATTAAGGAACCTGTCCTTGGCGTAGGACTTACAGCTGAATTATATCCGGTTCAAACTAGGGGCTGATGATGGAGAACTTTGCTTCCCACCCACCACCCACTCCATAGCCACTGTCGAGGACTTAACCGACATGCTCGATTACGGCTCCGAAGATCTCGACGGTATAGACAACGATGCCGATGAGGAGCAGGGCCAAAACCCGCCGTTTATCGGACGTTGGACGATCACTTCTTCCTATGATGTATACATGGTGGATACACCTAAAGAAACTAATGACGATGATAAAGATGACCTGGTCGAGGATAAACCTCCTGAGACACAGCCTAGACGCCGGCGTCAGCGGCGCCGCTCTAAGTCATGTCATGCAATAGACAACAATGCCAGCATTGGAGAAAACAACACCCCGGACGATGCCGGAGACAACGAAGACCCTGTTGAGGCAACGTCCGAACAGGACGAACGGGAAGACGGGCACGACAGCCCCGATGAACAGGCCATACATGAGGACTCGGAGGACAGTAATTATCTTCCACTCTCCGAGGATGAGGAGAGCCTTGGCGGCGAGGATTTCATCGTGCCTGAGGAACCTCTTGAGCAGGAGCCCTTTAAACGCCAGTTATTGGCCACTGCAAGGATCCTGAAAAAGAAGAAGCAGCAGCTCCAAGCTGACCAAGACCTGCTCAACGATAGATGGATAGACATCCTTATAGACGAAGAATACGGCCTCAAGTGCACAACCAAGGGTTACCCGAAGCGTAGATTGCTACCTCAGTTCGATGAGGAGGCGCCGGAACATGTACCACGCAGTCGGGACAATGCGGTTAACCGACCACCATGCGGTCGAGATAAAGCGGCAACTCAAGCCGAATAGCAGCCTGCCTCAACCCAAAGAAAAACAGAGATAAAACAGCTCGGGATCATACATACGACCCTCGGCAGGACCTGGACAGTAGAGCAGAACATACTAGATCGATCTACGGATCGCGAGGACGTGCCTCGATGCGCGATGGTGGCTACCTATTCGTACGTGAAAAGTCTAGTCATGACCAGGCCGAAAACCGCAGACGGACTCCATCTAAGGTACGTTGCAACGTGGCCCAATATAGAGGTGCCGCACACCCACTCTGCTTCACTGACGAAGTAATGGAGCATGAATTCCCAGAAGGGTTTAAACCCGTGAATATCGAATCATACGACGGAACAATAGATCCCGCGGTGTGGATTGAGGATTTCCTTCTCCATATCACTACAAAAAAAGACACAACCGTGACATTTTGGGCCGAACGAAAAAAAAATTGTCATACATATGACACTTCTATGACGATAATTGTGACAAAACCCGGTATCATCATAGATGTGGTGGGCTTGTACTTCTATGACAAAAAATCATGACAGAAAATGGGCTTTTCGTCCTGGGCGGGCCGGAGACGCAGCTGCATGACATTCTTTGGGCCGTCCATGACGGAAAAAAACCGTGGTAGAAGCAAGGGCGAGGAAAATTTCGGGGAGTTCCCAGTTACGGTGGGAGGTCGGGGTCGAGCGATGCGCGTTTCTCTCATACACGTACGCGCGTGTGTGCGAGGCATTGGCTCTAACTGAACCCGAGCGAGGTGTTGGGCTCTAACTGAACCCGAGCGATTGCACTGCAGGCTACGCGTTACTGAACCCGAGCGATCGATCGATGGCTGTTAACTGAACCCGATCGAGCGATTCCTTCGCTACTGCTGCTAACTGAAGCCGATCGATTGGATGAACAGTGAGCGTTGCGGGAGAGGTTGGATCAACAGTGAGCGGTGGCGTTGCCTCTAGATGAACAGGACCCCGTGGTGTGGTGGAGGGCTGGATGAACAGTAGACGGTGGAGGGGTGCCCGTGGAGGGGTGGTTGAACAGGACCCCGTGGTGTGGAGGGCTAGATGAACAGTAGACGGTGGAGGGGTGGTTGAACAGTAGCCGGTGGAGTAGCGCGCGGTGGAGGCAGGATGAACAGGAGCCCGTGGAGGCTGGAGGAGGTCGACGGTAGCCCGTGGAGGCTGGAGGAGGTCGACGGTGGAGATGAACAGTATCCCGTGGAGTCCCGTTTTGCGGTACGCCACACCCCTCCCGATGAACAGGACCCCCGTTTCGACCGTAGGAGGTCCGTTTCATCCGTTTTGCAGTACGCCACACCCCTCCCTATCAACAGCACCCCCGTTTCGACCGTAGGAGGTCCGTTTCCTCCGTTTTGCGGTACGCCACACCCCTCCAGATCAACAGGACCCCCGTTTCAACTGTAGGAGGTCCGTTTCCTCCGTTCCGCGGTACGCCAGGCCTCGTTTCCATCGCTTGTTCCGTCCAAGCCCTCCCGATGAACATGACCACGCATTCCGTTTCGACCCAGCCGGTTGGCTCCCACGCGTTCCGTTGCCTCCCGATGAACACGACGCATTCCATTGCCTCCCCATGAACACGATGCATTCTGTTGCCTCCCCATGAACACGACGCATTCTGTTGCCTCCCCATGAACACGACGACGATGTTGTTTCTCCCTTCCGACCCAGCCATGTACACGAGCCCTGGCCGTACGTATGCGCGAGTAGGCGTTCGAGACCCCGCCCGTATGTACACATATGTGGCCGTATTTTCTTTCTTGCACCCTGGCCGCTGTACGTACGTGTACATGCTACGTGCGCGCCTCTACATCGACCAGTATGTACATACACGTTCGCAACCAGAATGACAACGCTACGTATGCTTCGACCAGGTGGGTCCTGACTGTCAGGCACTTCCTTGCATGCGAAGATGTAGCTGGTGGGTCCCAGCAGTCAGGGGAGCGAATCGTTTTGTTTTTTGTTTTGCCCGGACACACTTCCTTGCGTGCGAAGGTGTAGCTGCTGGGACCCAGCAGTCAGGGGGGCGAATTGTTTTTTTTCCGGACGCACTTCCTTGCGTGCGAAGGTGTAGCTGGTGGGTCCCAGTAGTCGGGGGGCGAATCGTTTTTTTTCGGACGCACTTCCTTGCGTGCAAAGATGTAGCTAGTGGGTCCCAGCTGTCAAGGGGGTGAATCATTATTTTTCCAGACGCACTTCCTTGCGTGCGAAGATGTAGCTCGTGGGTCCCAACAGTCAGGGGGCGAATTGAAAGTGCGTTATATCGACTAGAGGGGGGTGAATAGGCGATTTTTATGAAAGTCTTCAAAACGTGGAAGTTATGAAGACAAACGATAGAAATAAACCTATTACCATGCAGCGGAAGGTAGACTACACTAGGCAAGCCATAGTCAAGTATTCAATAGAATGAAAGCATAATGACTTAATAGCAGCAATGTAGTAAGGATCAGGTAGGAAGATATTATGAAGCCAAACAGAACATTCAGTCACTCAGTGAAGACAAAAGATAGTGCAAACATACAATGACTTCACAAGGAGCAACAGTAAGTAAAGGGAAGGGAAGATGAAACCAGTGACACGCTGAAGACAATGATTTGTTGGACCAGTTCCAGTTGCTGTGACAACTGTACGTTTGGTTAGGGCGGCTAGGTATTTAAACCTTAGGACACGCAGTCCCGGACACCCAATCCTGAACACGCAGCTCAGGACACCCAGTCCTCACCGTATTCCCCTTGGATGCTCAGAACGCGACGCCTAACCGGCTGGAGGATGCACAGTCCTCAAGTGTAATAAGTCTTCAGATCACACAGACAAGAAGACTTAAGTGATGCCCAATTCTCTTTGGCTCTGGGTGGTTAGGGCTTTATCCTCGCAAGGAATTCTCTCTCAAAAGCTTCGAGGTGGGTTGCTCTCAAACGACAAAAGCCGTACTCTCAATCTGATCAGCCAACCATTTATGGTTGTAGGGGGTGGGCTATTTATAGCCACTTGGCAACCCGACCTGATTTGTCCGAAATGACCTTGGGTCACTAAGGAACTGACACGTGTTCCAATGGTCAGATTTCAAACTCACACGGCAACTTTACTTGGGCTACAAGCAAAGCTGACTTGTCCGACTCTGGACAAGATTCGCTCTCATAGTCTTCACTCGAAGACATAGGTTTTAGGTTAGGCATCACTTCAGTCATTCTGACTGGTTCTCTTGGATCCCACTTAACAGTACGGTGGTTCCTATGACTCAACACAAAAGAAAAAGAACTACAAAAGATCTAAGTCTTCGAGCTCCATAGGCTTCATGTGGTGTCT
Source organism: Triticum dicoccoides (assembly GCF_002162155.2). Classification (NCBI taxonomy): domain Eukaryota; kingdom Viridiplantae; phylum Streptophyta; class Magnoliopsida; order Poales; family Poaceae; genus Triticum; species Triticum dicoccoides. The sequence goes on from NC_041390.1 coordinate 435,990,001, forward strand.
TCCCTTGTCATAATCTTCAATGTGAATATCTTCATATACCACCTTTGACTTCAATGTCTTCATACATTTTTAGGGGTCATCTCTGGTAGGAAAACCGAATCAATGAGGGACTTCTACCTGTGTTATCCTGCAATTCTCACAAACACATTAGTCCCTCAACTAGGTTTGTCGTCAATACTCCAAAACCAACTAGGGGTGGCACTAGATGCACTTACACAAATCATTTTTTCGCGAAATACAGTGGCCCGTCCAGTGGGTCCCCACTGTCAGGTGGAGAAATAATTATTTTGCGCGTAATAAGGAGCCACTTTCTTGCGGTTGCCGTGGACCCAGCTGTCAGCCTCTCCACGTACAGTCCATGTCCGATGGAAGTCGTTCCTTGACCATGTTGACCACACCGCGCCGAGAGCACCGGGGCGGTGGACGACGGCGAGGCCTAGGAAGGGGACGACGCAGAGCCGGGAAGACATGGCAGTGGATGCACACGCGGAGAGGAGTACGAGGGTTCACTGGTTCGGCTGCGCTGCCGTCGCCGCAGAATAACAGGGGGTGTGGGTGAGTGGAGGGATGGCATGGCCAGCGGTGGGAGTAGTAGGGGGCGGTGAGGCCTCCGCGGCAGCACAGCCGGCCACGGGAGGCAGGAGCAGGCGGCACGACCGGCGCTGCTTTGGGTGGCTAGAGCAAAAGAAGACCAGAGGTTGAAGAAGCATGACGACCGTTGGATGGACATCGTACGGTCACTGCAGCTAGAATCGTTTATATTGACTAAGTTGACAAAGCCCTTGGTACGTCAACTTAGTAGGCCCACAGGTTAGCTTCCGAAACGGTGCGCCCCAGATGTCAGGGGGAGGAATCATTTTTTGGGCGGGTGAAGCTAGAATATCTGAGATTGAAGAAGAAGCATGGCATCCGTTGGATGGACATGCAACGGCCACTGCTACTAGAACCGTGTGTTGACTATAACGCGTCAACTCTGTTTTTTAGGGGACGTGTCAACTTAGTAAGGCCAGAAGTGTGTGGCAGAGAACTTATAGCCCATTTGAGATTTGTAAGAATGTGTAGCCCATTTTTGAATTATAATGGAATTTACAACAGCCCATTTACAGTTTGTTAAAAGTACAGCCCATTTCAACCAACCATTCAAAATAGAATTCAATAAAATTTCCCACATTTTGATGGGATCAGAAATATTTTTATCCCGAAATTTCTAGTCAGATTAAATACAATTTCAATGTAAATTTATATTACATAAAAATCCAATGAAACATTGCACTCGCAACAATTAATGAAATTAAAATTTTCAATATCCAAAAATAATATCTTATAAAGTAATCACGTGTTTGGTGCATTTTTTATAGTTACTGCCCAGTTTTTTTAATTACATCCCATTTATTATTTCTTAAAGCCCATTTTCTTGTTAAGCCTAATGCATCCCTCCTAGGAAAGATTTGCAGCCCAGCGGGGCGGAGAATAACAACTTAACCTTGTCTGGGTATTCCTACAAAAAGTATAGCTGGGCTAGCCATTTTCAACTTGAAAAACATTAATATCTAGGCTGGATATCTAGCCTGGGCTAGACGGGCCACAGCCCGCCCAGTTAATACCTGCAGCGATGTTTTCGTTGTTGTTCAGAGGAGAAAAATTAACATCTGGGCTAAACATCGAAAAACTCTGCAGTGCTCACACCTCAAAAACACAAATACTGCTCGAGCTGCTTGGTCCCAGCTGTCGGCCGCTTCTTGTGCAATTCTCTCATTTATTGACTACTCCCTCCTTTCCGGTTTATAAGGCTGAATTCAAAAATCTCACCAACCAAGGTAGATGATGAGTGGTGGAATATTTTCTGTAGTTTGCAAAAGCACCCAATTAATGCCCTTGTTTTCCTTAAAAAATTATGTTTACGAATGCATTAATTGCAATGAATGCATGCATAAAGTGCATGCATTGGTCAGTTTTCTCTTAATACTTGCATGCAATGATTTAATGCACCTTGAAGTCTGAACATGTGATGGGGAACAACCAAATTGAGCCTTATAAAATGGAAAAACTAAAATTTTGAGATAAGCCTTATAAACCGGAAAGGAGGGAGTACTACATAGGTTGACAATGGTGTGGGACCGTGATGTCAGGAAACCAGGAGGAAGCAAAATAAATTATAGTTATATATATATAATAAGGAGGCACTTGCGTACGTGAGGCTATGGACCTGGTGGGTCCCCATTGTCATCCTCTCCAAGTAAAGTCATCTCCTCGCCCGCGCGCACTTTTCGCCCGAAACAGTCAGCGCCGCCCTCCCCGCTTCCCGGTGCAGGCGATTGCTCCGCCTTCAAACGACACAGGTGCCGTCCGTTCGTCCATCTGCCGCCCACATTAATGATACGCGGTTGCTGAGGCAGCTACTCCGGCGCCACACGTCCGTCCCTCCGCCCACCACCATTGGTATATAAACTGTTGCGCCGGCCATAACTGCAGTCATCCACATCCGTTCCCTTTCTCCGGTCCACACCACTACTGCCCACCATGGCTTCCTCGCGCTCCAGCGCTCTTCGGGATGGGCAGACGATGGACCACAAGGAGATGGCATCCATTTCTGCCGACTGACTGGCCAGCAGGCAGCCGGAGGACGACGACATCCCAATGGAGAACATGGTAGTTGACGATCCGGCGCCAACCCCCTCCTCCGCGCCATCCTCGTCGGTGCATTGCACCATGGCCATCGGCGAGGCCCGTGCCCAATATATGGACAGGGTGAGGCAGATGCGTGAGGAGCAGTTCCAGGAGGCGCAGGCCGCCGCCGCCTACAACCACCATCTCCTCGAGGAGCACCTGTAGGCGGAGGAGCAGATCGCCGCGGAGCGGGCGGAGCAGGAGGCGCTGCTTGACTCGTACCGCTCTGCCCGCAAGGGCCGCCTCGAGCGCTGGCGGTACCGCATGCAGGTGGCGGAGGCTGTGGCCGCCTACAAAGAGGCTAGCAAAGAGGGCGATGAAGCGGGCGAGGCGCTGTTTGGCGAGACCGAGGACGAGGCAGAGGACAATGCCGGCTCCGACGAGTCCCCGCTCCGCTGGTGTCGATGAGGCCCTACTCTGCCGAGGCCCCGCGGCACCAACAATGAGGCAGAGGACACCGCCGGCTCCGCCGAGGCCCCGCCCTGCCAACAACGAGGCAGAGGACACCGCCGGCTCTGCCGAGGCCCCGCCCCGCCAACAATGAGGCAGAGGACACCGCCGGCTCCGCTGAGGCCCCGCCCCGCTTCCAACGAGGCCACACCACATAAAAAACGAGGAAGAGTAGAACACGGTAGGTTGCCGCCGCTCGGGTCCAAGTAAGGCCACCGCTTCTACCCTCCGGTTCAAGCCAAGCTAGGTGGATTGACCATTGACGGCCGGTTAGCTTCTTGGCAGCGACATGGAGTCGGAGAGCTACACTGGAGAAGAACGCTGCTTCTACTTAACTGCTGGTGCAGTTGGCTGACTGACACATGGGCCCAACAGGCCACATGTCAGTTACGCAACTGCACCTGCAGTTAAGTCACTGAAGCTTCTGTTCGGCTCAGCGGGACACAGGTGGGTAGCTTCGGTTAATTAATTATACCTCCAGCGCACCCCTTTTTAGTTGAAGAACGTATGAAATGTAATGAAATCCAGCATGTTTATATGAAATCTGACCGTGTATGAATGAATTTATTTTGATTAGTTCAAATTCCTGTATCACTGGCATTGGATGAACATGCAAAACAATACGTACTAGCATTATTCCCAGGGTGATCACCTCGTTTGCAGCAGTTTCACATGTACTCCCTCCGGTCCTTTCTAGTCTGCATACAAGTTTTGTCTTCAGTCAAAGTATCGCTACTTTGACCAATCTTATACAAAAAAGTATGCACTTTCACAATGTGCAAAGTAAAAAGGAACAGAAGGAGTACAAAGAGTTTGAGCAGCTTTTTAGCGTTTCTGTACATTGCAATCAAACACACAAGCCTGGCAATTCATAGAGAACATTCAAAACAATCGATGATTATGCATCTCAGCGACTCACATGTCAGAGGCAATATTTACTTCACAACTAAAGAATAAAGAAAAAATTGATAGACGCTGCTGACAGCAAAGGGCGTCCCATTCGAAAATATCAAACGCATGTCTTGCTAAAATCAATGAGCAAAATTTGACAAGGTTGTCCCATTCCAAAATATCAAATGCCTATGATTGTGGAATGGGCAGGGTTTGCCATCAGTTCAGACATTGACATGGCACCTCGTGCTAAATAAACCAGCTATTCTTTTTGTGCAGTTCCACCAAAATCAACCAAATTCGCGCGTAGCTTGTATGATTTCGCCCTTATATGTTGCAACGCCTTGAACTTATTGGCACCTCCTTTCTTGTGGTGGAAATGAATGATTCGATGTATTCCTGAACATTTTGGACAGTTCCCATTGAAATCAAGCTGAGCACCCATGTTTGCACAAATACAAAAAAGTGATTAGTATAAAGCAAACTGTACTATGAATTGACAGTTTCAACAGGCACATACATGGTCCATGTAGAGCACACTTTTAGAAAAATGGAACTCACCAGAAAGAATCCTAGAACAACATTGTACTCACACATCACAGCAAAAAGATGGAGATTTGTCAGTCCTTCTGAGCTGAAGTTAGTTTGGTCTTGTGGGGAGTAATGTAACCATCCTTCAACTGCTCCTTCTGATGAGAAGATAGACAGGGCTTCTTCATCCTGGCATAATCGAAACTAGTCACTTCACGTACTCCATATTCTTCTTCAAAGGAAGATGATTCTGTTGTGCAAAGACAAGAGGACTACTAAATGCTAGCATCCCTGTTTGCTCGAAAAAAAGGAAAGGAAATATTTAAAACAGCACATATGAAGCACTTCTCCGGAGCCATCTATTGCTATCTACGGTGGTGGCCATGCTTACTATATACTCCTCGATTAGTTTAATGTTTCCAACATCTTCTTGTGCAGTTCCACTAAAATATATGGTATCTTCAAAGAAGATCCATGTTTGCACAAGTTGAGATAATTACATATTACATTAAGAGTGGCACCAAATCAGTGGCAAAACAATTGCTTGTTCCAGCCATAGCAATAAATTAAGATGCAAAACTATATCATTACTTGTGTCATCACAGTTCCAGTGCTTCATTACAGCACCGGGAGTTGATTTTTGTTTTTCTTCCACTTGTTCTTCCCCTTCATCACTTGGTTCAATAACAGACAAGCTTCACCTTCAATGTAAGATTTGGCATGTCAATTAGGGAGCACAAGTATAGTACTAAACTTAATTTTCTGATGAAAGTGGCAAAATACAGGCCAGCAGTTGTGAAATATCCTTATCTTACCTCAATGGGATATTACGGTGCACATACAGATTGGAAGTCTTGTCTCCATTTGTGCAGTTCACTAAAATCAAGCAACATTATCGTACAAGTAGCACAACATATGAAAGCACACTGCAGAATCATGTGAAAGAAGGCTAGTACTGACCTCTCATGATACGGAATTCAAACAACTCACAAGAAGAAGATCTGAACCAAATTCGCCTTAACGGATAGGAAGTAAGATCTCCTCTTGTGCAGTTCCACTAAGATCAAGCAATCAAGCAACGTTGTCGGTGTGACATTTTGGTTGAACTGCACAAAACACTCTTAAAACAAAAGTGTTTTTTGGAGTGCAACAAAAGGTCATAATGGCAACGAGGTGAAGTAGATAACCATGTTTACATAGAGGTGCAAAGGAAACAATTAGTGGTCAACAACGGTGGATGACATAGAAGCCAACAAAAAGAAGCATCTACCTTATCTAAATGGGAAAGAAAGCAAGACAGTAGCATTTCTCAAACGGTGGCATTGATTAATATTAACATAGAGATTATATTAACAATAAATTTCGTTAAACATGTAATTTGCTTTTAACTGTGGCATTGCATCAATTTTCCAGTGGCATTATTAGAGGGTGTTTGTTTACAGGGACATTTTGGTGTAGGGACTAAAAAAACTCCGTGTCAGTCCCATCTAAACCAAATAGGAGGGACTTTTAGGGACTAAAAGTGGGCATTTGGAACTAAAGAAAGAAGACCCCGAGGGAGTCATTTTCGGACTTTTTCCAACAGTTGCCCCTACCATGCATCGCACCTTGTCTCTATTAGTTCATTACTAGGGGTAACATGGTCTTTTAGCATGTCATTTAATAACCTCTAGTCCATGTTTAGTCCCTGGAACCAAGCAGGTAGGGACTAGGTAGTTTTTAACCAAATAGGGCCTTAGATTAACAACAGCTAATGAGTTGCACGGGACAGTGGACGCACCAGCACCATGTGCATCTACCGATGTACTGTGGTCATGCATAGTCTGATGCAACAAAGAACAAACAACCAAGGAGCATATTTGTGTTGGTCCCAGTTTTGTTATCTTTAGATACCTTTCCCTATGTGAGCGTAGTAAATCTAGTCTTGCTCAAACTCTACAGCCTTGTCCCTTCCTTTCCTTTTTGAACTAGTACTTTCGCCCCTTCCTTTCCTCTTTGAACCACGTCCTAGATTTATGCGATACAGCTTTCCCCAGTACTTTCCCCCATTCCTTTCCTCTTTGAACCATCTCCTAGATTCATGCTATACAACTTTCCCCCTTCATTTCCTCTTTGAACCACATCCTAGATTCATGCCATATACAACTTTTCCCACTACTTTCCCCCACTCCTTTCCTCTTTGAACCACGTCCTAGATTCATGGTATACATGCAGCTAGAGCAATGCATGTGGAGTAAGTAAATTATACCTTAAGGTTCTTGGGGCATGGTTCGGTGGGCGATGGGACGGCGACGAAGAAGAAGGGGTCGGAGGCCCTCCCGCGTCGCCGCTGGGTGGAAAGTGAACAGTTGCACCGGTAGCCCCTCGCCGACGGCGACAACGTTAAGCCTCCTTGCCTTCCCGGCGGACGGATCCTGCCGGCTCTTTGAGCAGCAGTGAGGGGAGAGAGAGGCCAACGAAGTCTTGTTTAGATCTGGAGAGGGCGAGAGAGTGTGAATAGAGCAACAACTCCCTCCGTTCCAAATTACTCGTCGAAGAAATGGATGTATCTAGAACTAAAATACATCTAGATACATCCATACATGCGACAAGTAATTCGAAATGGAGGGAGAGGGCGAGAGAGTGTGAAGAGAGCAACTACAAGCGCTGAGGCTCCAGCGTGTATATATATACTGGAGAGAGAGAGTGTGAAGCGTGCAAATCCTAGAAAACATTTTGACCGGTCAAAGAATCCTCCTGGCACAAATTATGCTCAACTGTAGTTATCGAACCCGAGACCTCAAGTTAGAAGGTGCAACGGGACCAAGGTGCGTGTGTGTGTTTGTGTGTTAGAGAGAGCAACAGATCGACCTACTCCTATAGAGAGATGTTGTGTAGTGTACGATTTTAGCAGCGAGAGTCGGTGCATCCTCTCGTTTCCGGGCGTGTCCGGTAGGGACATGCGGATAGCTACCACGCCCGCTCCTGACCAGCCTGGCCCACCCAAAGCCCCTCCATCGCCCTCGCGCGCTTCCCGCCCGAAACGGTCAGTGCCGCTCCAAAGAATCGGTGTCGCATTCATGCCCGGGCAGAGCGGATGCGACCTCTCACTGGCGCAAGAGTGATGGTTACTGTTGGGTCTATGTGATTTGACGGCTCATTGGTCTTTATTACTTAGGTGGTAGGACTGCTGGATGTCCCACGCTTTCAGCGAAAGGAGGTACTACTACTAGATTACAATTTTCTCCATTCTTACAGCGGAGGCATGCAAGAGCAGTGAAAACACGTAGGCTCAGTGATTACATGGCCCACCTCACACTATCACCATGCGACACCTAACTCTTTACATAGTACTCGCTCCGTTCCTAAATATTACTAGATGAGTCCCCGCGCGTTGCCGCGGAAAAGCGGTATATCTCTTTGCGCAAAATTATCGATTTCATAGAACTAAAAAACTCTATAACAGCATGACAAATGTGGTAGCCAAACTAAATAAACTCCCATCATCATTTAGATCATCCCACATAAGTAAAAAAGATCAGCCAACTCCTACTACATAATGGGATTATATTTTTCTTTTTGACATGTTAATGGGACTTAAAATCTCACTTACATACATGCTACCGGTGCATGCTTGCATGCACACATGTTGATGTGATTTAAAACCCACTCACATGCATGTGCCACGGTATTTCTGCATGCTTGCATGTGGTTTAGTGTGGAGCCTCTCAACGTCTAGATTAGACGGCTATTATGGACTGATTTACTTCATCTAATGGCTACATCAATTTTGATGATGTGGCTCAAGGAGAGGATAGAGAATTCCTAGTAGTGGGGGCTAGCTATTACTAGTAGATAAGTCTTTGTAGAGATTCCACTACATACAAAACAAAATGAATGAATCTACACTTAAAATGCATCTACATACATCCGCATGTGGTTCATGGTGAAATCTCTACAAAGACTTATATTTAGGAACGGGGGAGACGGCGTACTAAGCAAGCTTCTCCTCGTTCTGCGAGTTGACAGGACACATCAAAAGTACTCCAGTGTATAGAGCCTTGCCTCTAAGGTAGGCCCCACATGGTTTGCCTCTTTTTTTAACATAACACGTCAAGTCGCAATTTGTTTGTTCACCCGTGGTAGACGATCCTCCCTCCACCAAGTGGACAACCAGTACACGTGCCAAATTACCATGTGGGCTGCCATTTTCGTACAGAAATGAGCTCCATAGTGTACCCGCGCGGGTGTGGTTGGGAAAGAGACGGGAGTACGTGCGTCGTGCATGCACCTCTTCTCTTCGTGCACGTCCCCCACGTACGTGGGTGTGTGTGAGAGATACAAACCGCGTTCGTGAGTGTTTTTTGTTTTGGGGTGGGGTGGGGGTTGATTTCGTGAATTATTTATGGGAATATGTGTCGATGACATCTGAAACAAAATTTTGCATGCAATGTGTGTGAAATGGAGGCCTATCCATATCATACATAGAGGGTCGAGCAATCAACGAGAAGAGAGGGAGGGGTCATAGCTATCGATAGAGTCGAAGAGAGGATCAAGTGGGTGGGTGCGAGATCGATTAAGAGAGCCATAGAAATTGTGTGTGTGTGTGTGCAAGTCAAAGATATAGGGCGACTGGCCTAACGGAACGTTAGAGGGCACATGTCAAGTTTGTGTGTGGCAGGGAGACATGACTAGAGCGCTCAATGTATCGGTGTGTGTGGGGGGAGGGGGTGGGGGTAGGGGTAGGCAGAGGCCTAACTATAGAGGTAGAATGACTCGTATATGTGTTGAGAAGGAGAGACCCAGCTATGTCTTGAGGGAGATCGGTCGACATCCATACATAACTAAAGGACGGGAAATATGATGGGACAGAGACAGAGAGGAGAGAGAGAGGGAGGGAGAGGGAGGGAGAGGGGTAGAGTGTTGGATGGGTGATGGAGTTGCTTCTCGAAGATGGTGGGAGAGGCCTACTAGACAAACTGAGGGTGGAACTACAATGTTATCAATAAGAGTGGGCATGTGTTTCTGTGTGTGCATATGCGTGATAGATCTGTCGGGACGCATCCATGGATGATGAAGGGGAACCATGTGTTTGGTAAGCAAACCTAACTAGATCGGTAGATCAATTGTTGTTTGTCGGATGAAGGGAGAGACACAACTAATGAGGTAGATCGATTGACGTGTGGGTAAAAACAAGTTATAAGGACCTAGCTAGCTATATGTATAGCGAGAGATCGGTCGGTGTACGTCCATTTGTTAGAGGCAAATAAGGCCCAACGAGACGGATAGACAGAGAGAATGGAGCTAGGAGGTGTTGTGAGAGGCCCAACTACTAGCTAGATACGGGGAGGAGTGTGCGGTTGTGAGATCGATGAAAAGAGGGGCGAGAGTTTACACGTGTGTCTGACCATATGAGAGACACGAGGCAAGGACACATAAAGGAGGAGATTGAAGGTGTGTGTGTATGTTGTAGGCAGGCATTGATGGAGAGGTTTATCGATCGGTGTGTGTCGGAAAGGAGTTGTGGAGACTCTGGGAGAACGACCTAAAGAAAAAAATGAATGTGCCCGGTGTATAGAATGCCGAGGGAGGGGGAGGGCGAGGAGGGCGTGTGCATGCACGAGCGAAAGTTAGTGGTAGCTACAAAGGTTAGAGGATTGTGTGGGTGTAAGAGACTAATAAAGATCATAATTTGATATGAAATTGGATTCATATATTTGAATAGGAGATCATAGTGTTTTAAACATTGCATGCATGAATATAGCGGTGATACACGTGCTGTGCACATGTTATACCATAATGTGATAATGCATGGCGTTTGCAACTCACAACTAAATGCCGAACAATCTAAACCATACTATACATCAAACAATCTCACATTTTATTTGAATTTGTGATAATGTGTGGCGTTTGTAGCTTACAACTAAATATTGAACAATCTAAACAATACTATATATCAAACATTCTCTCATTTTATTTGAATTTGTGGTAATGTGTGGTGTTTGCAACTCACATCTAAATACTTGTAAGCGTAGGGGGTGGGGCACCATACATAATGTGATAAACACATTATTATGAGACATGATTTAGATTATGAAGATCTAGCTAGAGCTAGAAATGTAATGTGACTTGAAATCAAAATAAAGTGGATTCAAAAAATCTAGTTCGAGTTCATATAGTACACATAGTTCATATGTAACTCGAGACTAATCATGTGGTGTGCTGTGAAGATAATACACAAACGATGGTTTAACTTGACAATAATGATGATTGTAGATCTTATTAAAACAGAGAAACGAATTCAAATGCTTTGACTTCACAACAATCATTACTTTAGATCTTATTCAAATAGAGAAACGAATTCAAATTTAGTTCATATTGAAGCGGTAGTATATACATTTGGAATGCACTAAAACGGTCATTTGAGTAGTAGGTTGCATGCATTATACACGTAGCGAAATATTTTAATTGAACATAACATGAATTCAAAGTTTTGAATGACATTTGTAGTGCGCATTGATTTGGTACAGTACACGCTAGGCTTGTCCGGAAATTTCAACCCGCGCCTTGTTAGCCCAAAATATTTAAGATATATCTTTGTCTCGTTGTGCTGCGATAACTCCCTCCATCTCAACCCGCACCTTGATATTCCGAAATTACAAAGCGCGCCAAAACTCCCACCTCCTGTGAAATCCCGACACGTGAAATGCCCGTGGTACCCCTGAACCGAAAGAACCACCTCAAATCGGTGGGGGTACTTTCGTAACTTATCCCACATTTCGGACAAGCGCGTCTCTAAGCCATGGTTCCCCACTGCCATCCCATCCGCCCACCCATTCGTACACCGAGGCCGTGAAAACTTGTGACGAAAACCCACACCCTGCTCCATCCGCCACCCAGTCGGAGCCTCTTCCCCGATGATGTCGTCGACAGCAACACCTCGACGTCCCTCATCCACCATACTAGATGAGGATCCGTCGTCGATCTCATCATCTCGCCGGTTCAGCCACCCCGTCCTCCACCTCCAAGGAGTTGCCCCGATGTTCCCCTCATCTTTCGCGCCACCTCCATTCCCACACCACCGTCTTCACCTGCACCACCGAAAGAGCATCATCATCACCGTTTCCTCGAATGAAGATGCGGCCTGAGGGAGTCCTAGATTAGGGGGTGTTCGGATAGCCGGACTATACCTTCAGCCGGACTCCTGGACTATGAAGATACAAGATTGAAGACTCTGTCCCGTGTCCGGAAGGGACTTTCCTTGGCGTGGAAGGCAAGCTTGGCGATACGGATATGAAGATCTCCTACCATTGTAACCGACTTTGTGTAACCCTAACCCTACCCGGTGTCTATATAAACCGGAGGGTTTTAGTCCGTAGGACAACATACACATCAAAAATCATACCATAGGCTAGCTTCTAGGGTTTAGCCTCCTCGATCTCGTGGTAGATCTACTCTTGTACTAGCCATATCATCAATATTAATCAAGCAGGACGTAGGGTTTTACCTCCATCGAGAGGGCCCGAACCTGGGTAAAACTTCATGTCCCTCGCCTCCTGTTACCATCCAGCCTAGACGCACAGTTCGGGACCCCCTACCCGAGATCCGCCGGTTTTGACACCAACATTGGTGCTTTCATTGAGAGTTCCTGTGACGCCCCCGATTTGACCGTACACTAATCATGCACGCAAATGTGTACGATCAAGATCAAGGACTCACGGGAAGATATCACAACACAACTCTACAAATAAAATAAGTCATACAAGCATCATCTTACAAGCCAGGGGCCTCGAAGTCTCGAATACAAGAGCTCGATCATAGACGAGTCAGCGGAAGCAACAATATCTGAGTACAGACATAAGATAAACAAGTTTGCCTTAAGAAGGCTAGCACAAACTGGGATACAGATCGAAGGAGGCGCAGGCCTCCTGCCTGGGATCCTCCTAACTACTCCTGGTCGTCGTCAGCGGGTAGCACGTAGTAGTAGGCACCTTCGGTGTAGTAGGAGTCGTCGTCGACGATGGCGTCTGGATCCTGGGCTCCAATATCTGGTTGCGACAACCAGGTAGAAGGGATAGGGGGAAAAGAGAAAGAAAGCAACCGTGAGTACTCATCCAAAGTACTCGCAAGCAAGGAGCTACACTACATAAGTATGCATTGGTATCAACTGGAATAAGGCTATTATATGTGGACTGAACTGCAGAAAGCCGGGATAAGGGGGGGATAGCTAGTCCTTTCGAAGACTATGCTTCTGGCAGCCTTCGTCTTGCAGCATGTAGAAGAGAGTAGACTGAAGACCTCCAAGTAGCATCATATAGCATAATCCTAACCGATGATCCTCCCCTTGTCGCCATGTGAGAGAGCGATCACCGGTTGTATCTGGCACTTGGAAGGGTGTGTTTTATTAAGTATCCGGTTCTAGTTGTCATAAGGTGAAGGTACAACTCCAAGTCGTCCTGTTACCAAAGATCACGGCTATTCGAATAGATTAACTTCCCTGCAGGGGTGCACCACATAACCCAACACGCTCGATCCCATTTGGCCGGACACACTTTTCTGGGTCATGCCCGGCCTCGGAAGATCAACACGTCGCAGCCCTACCTAGGCACAACAGAGAGGTCAGCACGCCGGTCTAAATCCTATGGTGCAGGGGTCTGGGCCCATCGCCCTTTGCTCACTTGCATGTTGCAAACGCGGCCGGAAGCAGAACTAGCCCCCTTAATACAAGAGCAGGCTTACGGTCCAATCCGGCGCACGCCACTCAGTCGCTGACATCATGAAGGCTTCGGCTGATACCACGACGTCGAGTGCCCATAACTGTCCCCGCGTAGATGTTTAGTGCGTATAGGCCAGTAGCCAGACTCAGATCAAATACCAAGATCTCGTTAAACGTGTTAAGTATCTGCGAACGCCGACCAGGGCCAGGCCCACCTCTCTCCTAGGTGGTCTCAACCTGCCCTGTCGCTCCGCCACAAAGTAACAGTCGGGGGCCGTCGGGAACCCAGGCCCACCTCTACCGGGATGGAGCCACCTGCCCCTTCAGCCCCCATCTCCGAACAGTATCACAAGTAATGGAACATGTATAAAGTGTATAGTATATGCCCATGATCACTTCCCGAAGTGATCACGGCCTAGTAGATAGCATGGCAGACGGACAAGAGTGTAGGGCCACTGATGGAACACTAGCATCCTATACTAAGCATTAGGATAGCAGGTAAAGGTAACAACAGTAGTAGCAAGGACAGGCTATGCATCAGAATAGGATTAACGGAAAGTAGTAACATGCTACACTACTCTAATGCAAGCAGTAGAGATAAGAATAGGCGATATCTGGTGATCAAAGGGGGGGCTTGCCTGGTTGCTCTGGCAAGAGAGAGGGGTCGTCAACTCCGTAGTCGTACTGGGTAGCAGCGGCGTCGGTCTCGGTGTCTAGCGAGAGAAGAGGGGGAAGAAACAATAAATATTTAAGCAAGCAGATGCATAGCGATGCATGACATGACAAGTATCGGTGCTAGAGGTGCCCTAACGCGGTATGAGGTGATACCGGTGAAGGGGGGAAACATCCGGGAAATTATCCTCGGTGTTTCGCGTTTCCGGGAAGAGGAGCCGGAAGGGGAAAGTTGCGAGTTCGATAGGTTAGGGGGGTGTGGCGGACGAACGGGTTGCGTATCCGGAATCGTCTCGTCGTTCTGAGCAACTTTTATGTAAAAGTTTTTCCATCCGAGTTACGGTTTATTTTATATTAATTTTAAAAGATTTAAATCATTTTAGTATTAATTTAAATATTTTAATTCAACATTATCCCGAACAGGGTTTGCTGATGTCATCATGATGTCAGCACGACATCAGCAGTCAACAGAGGTGTTGACTGGTCAACTGACGTGTGGGCCCCGTTCGTCATTGTCTTAGACTAACTAAGTAGGTTTATTAGTTTAATTAAGCCATTATATTAATTTAACAGATTTAATTAAGTTAATTAATTATCTAATTAATTAATTAATATTTTCTAATTAATTTTCTAACTCTCTTTTTTTTAAATGGGGGCGTGGGGCCCATATGTCATAGGCAGTGGCAATATTAAAAGAGTTTATTTAAACTAATTAACTTAATTAGTCAGGGTGGGGCCTAGTGGTCAGTGGTTCAAATTGCTAACAAATTTTATTAGAATTAAACCTAATCGTTGCAGTAGCATGGCCCATCAGTAGCTATCAGGATTACTTTAACTAGTCTGTTAATTATGCCCATGATTAATTAGGTGTGGGTCCCGTTGGTCAGGGACACAGGGCGCCATTTGGAGCTGAGTTAATGGTGCCATGCTAGCGCATCGGCGTTTAGCCGCCGGCAGCCACAGTACACGGCGGAGGCCCACAAGAGTTGCGTTCTGGCGACCATTTGGTCACCCACGAACATCAGTAGGACGAGCGTGTTGGCGCGCATCGAGTAGGGCTAGTGGTTGCTGCTGGAGGTGCCGGGATGGACGCCGGCGATGAGGTCTAGCGGCAGCTAACCAAGAGCTCGACGGATCCGGTGAAACAAGAAGAGAATGAGGTAGGAAAAGGGTCAGGTGACATCTATATAGCTCCTAGAGCTCGCGCACACCAACGGAACGCAGCGGGGAGCACGGCACCGATGCATTCATCGGCCATGGCGGACGACAGCTTTGGGGCTCGCAGGGGACGATGCCTCTATGGTTGATTCACGCGGGAGAGAGGGGAAGCAGGTGGGAGCTCACATTGAAGCTCGTGGGGGACTCGGTGGAGCCGGAGCGGTTCAGGGCGATGCAGATCGCCAGTCAGCCATGGCGGATCCAGTCGGGGGAGAAACGAAGAAGGCGACGACGGTGCGGCATCCCGGCTAGGTCCGGTGGTTGCGGTCGATGAAGATGATCCCTGGAGAGCTCTTGGACATGGAGAGGTGGCGATGGGCGGTTGCCAGCAAGCCGGTGCGGCCAACGCGGGCGGGGAGCGTGGCCATAGGGGAGGGAGGGCGTCGGGCGCCGGTGACGTGGCCCGAGGCAAGGGCGCGTGCGGGGGACTGCGGGGGTTCTCGCTCCTCTCTGTGTCTCCTCCTGGCGGCGCGAGGAGGGAGGATGGGATCGAACGGGAGGAGTGGGGGTAGTGCGGTCCATGCTAGGGTTTCGGGGGTTATGGGGGCGCCGGCTGGGCCGGCCTGGCTTGCCCAGTGGCCAGCTGGGCCGAGGCCCAGCGGGGGGTGATCTTTTCCCTTTTTTTGTTTGTTCTGTTTTCTATTTACTTCTTTTTTTGTTTTTATTTTATTCTGGTATTCGTTTTTTATAAATCAGAAAACAAATTCCTAAATTAGTGTTTCAACACAATCCAATGTCACAAAAAAAACTTTTACCCTGAAATAAAATAGTTTAGCATTTTACAAAATACCAAAGGCATGCAAATAATTGTTTTAGCTACTGTTTTGTTCATGTTTAAGTATTCAAACATTTTATAAAAGTTTGATTTCTACACCATAATTACCTGTGCATTATTTCACTCACACTAAACATTTTAGTTTTAATATTTGAAAACTATTATTGTTTGTTAGATTTTGAAATTGAATTCGAATCGGTTTCGAACTAAATCGAGATTAGCAACAGTAACCATGGTGACGTGGCACCATTAGCATGGGATCATTGTAGCTTAATTATCCGGGCGTCACAATTCTCCTCCACTACAAGAAATCTCGTCCCGAGATTTAGGAGGGGAGTAAGGGGGAAAGTTCTGGTTACGGTATTCTAACGGATCTTCTCGGTCTTGGTTGCTCTTCTCGAAGTAGTTGATCCCTTTTGGTGATGTATTCATTTCTATGCATCAATGCATCATGATGAAGTTGCCGTCCTTCCTTCAGGATCTTCACCGGACTTACGAAAAGATAAGAGGGGAAAAACTCTATAAGGACGGATTCTAACATAATTGATCATTGGACGATTAACTCAAGGGGAGAAGCATAAGTATCTCTCGTATTGAAACTTAAGAAGTTATCGAGAGCAAAGTAAGAAGGTACCATGAGAAGTTTCAATCGGATAGGCAATCTTTCGATGTCTGAAACCACATGCAAAATGGGTCCAGAACAACGAAATTGAGTATTACGTCTGATACCAGAATAGATCACTTGGGACGGTGGCCCGTGAATTACATACGAGGCTAAGCACAAGAAATAACCATGGGAACACGTGGTGTACAGGAGAGTCAGGTTTCGATCCTGTGGAACTGTGGGTTATGGGCCCACCAGGTGTGTTTTTTTTAAACAGGAGCAGTGAAAGCTTGCACGGTCATGCTAACAAGACATGTCAGAGGGTAGCCTATCAGTTATGTTAGCAACAATGTCGATACCAAGGTCGAGGGACGAAGAGAACCATTTTCCTGCTCGTTGAACGAGGCGTACCATTAGGCAAAATTCTCGTCCATCGGTGGCTACCGGAATGCTATCAACAAAAGCAACAGAGTCTTACTGACACGGTTGTACACCAAGGTGTTTTACATAAGCAGAAGAATACTACTGCTTATATAATATAGATTACAAGAAGGGTTAAGCAAACCAATGGAAAGGAAAGGTGATTACCAGGTTACACAGAACAATGGAAAGGAAAACATGTTTAAACACATATTTTAGGGGTATTTCCTTCCCAAGGACAAACAGAGTATGATATCTGTGACAGGATATAACGTAGAATACCATTTAGGTAATGGGAGAGAGATTTCATGACATTACCCAGGCAACGGTGTTTGGATAATTGAGCAGGATACATTTAGCATTGGGCTTCAAATGTTCTTGTTGAAAATCGGAGTACCACAGACATGCTTCAGATAGCATTGAAATGGTCTTCAAGCAAAGGTCAGACTTTGGATACAAAGGATCCATCGGAAACAACTAATAGAATAAGTATTACAATTTCCTCATGGAAGAATGGATAACCTTGCTGAAAAGGAATCTATAACAATAGGGCCTCCGGCTAGGTGTGCTAGGCACAACATCACCTTACCGGGTCACATAAAGACCATTGTTATAACTCTTGGAAATATGTTCCAACCATCATATCTGACCGAGATTTAGATCTGATTGGTGTTTGTATACCTCAGGCTCAGGATGCCTGAGAAGAAAAGGTGCGACACAAAGTAACGAGGTGACATCGTAAGATTCTCGAGGAACGAACTATGGAAGAGAGTTCCAAAACAAGAGTTCATCATTAAATCAAGGAGAGGGTGAGGAGGTGGCCGATGGACTCAGCGACATTCCATTGGGATTTAAAAAAAATGGATTTCCACGATTATCTGAACAAGGAGATAACCTTTGTTAGATCAAATGATATAGTGAGGTATGCTCGAGGAAAACATACATAATTAAACATTGGTTGAAAGGTGCACCCGAAATATGGGCTGGGTTGCACGACCAATGTTAGAATGGTGATTCAATTATTGGAAGACTTAGAATGAAACTATCGCCCATTCACTCCAAAGCAATAGGGTTGCTAGAAGTTTTGAATTCACACGTCATAGCTAAATTGTCGGTATTCCGGTTAAAAAAACAATACGGGGTCCAAGGAATGAGCGGAGATGGCGAGAAGTATTATTAAATCAAGAATCCATAAGAGGTGGTGAAATTCTCACCACATTCTTGACAAAAGAGATGGTAATACTCCAAGGTAATTAAGAACAAAGGTTGGATAGCAAGGAACTCAAGGTACAACACAGAACACGAACAAGTTTGTGTTGGAGGGGAGGCATTAAAGTGGTCGATGACAACACAAATCATCAAGGGCAAGGATGGTATTTCTCATCATGAATTCAATTGATATCCAGGAAGGAGTCAAGATGTTGATGATGATCACGACAAATTTTGTCAAGAGGCTCCACGAAGATGTAATAGATCGGCGATGTCCTCAAGTCAAAGGAATGATCAAGCGAAAAGGTTAATAGAACCGAGGGTATGTCACAAACTCCAAAGCAAGCTTGCTGTCCAAAGCGAAATGATATGATGAGGAAAGATCGACGTAACCTTAGCTCATCGTCAAAAATTGTGCTTCGAGGAGAAGGACCAGGTAGCACAGTTAAAATGAACACGAATAGGTATAGCAGAGCAGGCTAGGAATGACATGATCAGGTACAAACTCGTACTTAAAGAAGATTACTGAAAAGGTGTTGAACCGTAGTGCGGACTCGGTTCAGTTATTGGTGTCTTCGAGTGTTTAATAACTCGGAGCCCGTGAAAAATTGGAATCAGTGAGGATGTAGTACTTGATAAAGAACTCATAAGAGGTTATGCAGTTCTGTGATAATCTCGAGAAACCAGGGGGTAATACTCGACGACAAATCAAAATAGAGGTTGGATTGGGTATTGCTCTACAGAGGACAAGTGGTTTTAACTTGTCTGAGAAATTGAATCAAAGGGGAACAATATGGTCAGAATCACATTTGTACATGATCAAACCACAGATACAAGCACTTATAACAAGGGGGTAACTATTCTGCGAGAAGCTTCCATGATAAGATTTGCATCATGTCCATGGGCATGAACGCAAAGTTCAAGGTCGACTCCCACTTCCTCAATGCATAACCTTTCATTCACTTCTCACGTTTGATGAAGTTGCAGTGTTGAAATTTTATCTGGCAAAATACCAGAAGAGTATGACTCATGAAAATTTTTGAGTTCACACATATTATGGAAGGCATAGGTTCAACCCATCGGGGGATCATGGAAACATATCCCACAAGCTTCAATAGTAAATATCACCAGCTCGAAAGCAGAGCAAGGTTGGCCAAATCAAGGAATATGATTTACCAAAGGCATTATGTATCAAGGAAAGAACTTCCAAAGTGATTGAATATGAAGGACGTTGTCAGATAAAATCCAACAAGGTTCCGATGGTCCATAAAGGATCTGATGTGAGTATCGGCTCACAACCAGAGGAAGAATCAATGCAAAGACATTGGATTATAGAAACAACTGAGTAACTTAGAGCTCAATTGCAAAGGAATTATGATTTACAAAGCGAAGGATCAGAAGCAGACGCTCTGATCAAGGATGGATAAATTCAATATACTTAGGGGCACAATCGACGACAATTTGATTGGCGAGAACCATCTCACGTTTAAAATGACGTCTGAGCCGAAAGGATGAATTCTAGGATATGATTGAGGATTGCGAGCATTCGCAACAAATTGAATCAACGGACTCAAAATGATAATGACAAGAGATGCCAATAAGATTATAGACTTATGGGATTAACCATAATGCAAGCAAGTAAGAATTTCAAGTGCAATAGGCGACTCAGGATTTTCGGAAGTTCAAATAGTATTTTGAAGACTTTTGTGTAACACATGAACAACTGGGGGATGAGCGGATACTCGATAAGTGCGAGAATTAACCGTAGGGGTATTCAGGTGACAAAGAACAGCAAGGCAGTAAGCTCAAAGGATTATCGAAAGAACGACGAGTTTTTCAGGGTATCTTGTAATAACAAGACCAACTGGGATGAAGGTAAGAATAACAACTGCAAGTAGTTATCCATAAGGGTTTACGGTGGAAGAGGAATTGCAAACGCGATGAACACAAGTTCTCAGGTTAACAGCGGAGAGTATCTTCATGTGCAGCAGACGATCATCAGTAATAAGGGGCTCTCCGGGTGAAAGTGATAACGAGATCCTAATGTTAGATTTAGCAAAATTCATTTAACCTGAATAGAAGAGAGATCAGAGTCCCAGAGTATAGATAAGGAGTAAAAGATCCTAATACCACCCAATGGTGAAGTAGGCCCATGGGCCACACAGCCATGTTAGTAAAAGCTTTGTAAAGTCTAGACTCGACTTCGGCCAACGAGTTGGAAGGGGGATTCCTACAGGTAGTTGGCTCTGATACCAACTTGTGACGCCCCCGATTTGACCGTACACTAATCATGCACGCAAATGTGTACGATCAAGATCAAGGACTCACGGGAAGATATCACAACACAACTCTACAAATAAAATAAGTCATACAAGCATCATCTTACAAGCCAGGGGCCTCGAAGGATCGAATACAAGAGCTCGATCATAGACGAGTCAGCGGAAGCAACAATATCTGAGTACAGACATAAGATAAACAAGTTTTCCTTAAGGCTAGCACAAACTGGGATACAGATCGAAGGAGGCGCAGGCCTCCTGCCTAGGATCCTCCTAACTACTCCTGGTCGTCGTCAGCGGGCAGCACGTAGTAGTAGGCACCTCCGGTGTCGTAGGAGTCGTCGTCGACGATGGCGTCTGGATCCTGGGCTCCAACATCTGGTTGCGACAACCAGGTAGAAGGGATAGGGGGAAAAGAGAAAGAAAGCAACCGTGAGTACTCATCCAAAGTACTCGCAAGCAAGGAGCTACACTACATAAGTATGCATTGGTATCAACTGGAATAAGGCTATTATATGTGGACTGAACTGCAGAAAGCCGGGATAAGGGGGGATAGCTAGTCCTTTTGAAGACTACGCTTCTGGCAGCCTCCGTCTTGCAGCATGTAGAAGAGAGTAGACTGAAGACCTCCAAGTAGCATCATATAGCATAATCCTAACCGATGATCCTCCCCTCGTCGCCCTGTGAGAGAGCGATCACCAGTTGTATCTGGCACTTGGAAGGGTGTGTTTTATTAAGTATCTGGTTCTAGTTGTCATAAGGTCAAGGTACAACTCCAAGTCGTCATGTTACCGAAGATCACGGCTATTCGAATAGATTAACTTCCCTGCAGGGGTGCACCACATAACCCAACACGCTTGATCCCATTTGGCCGGACACACTTTTCTGGGTCATGCCCGGCCTCGGAAGATCAACATGTCGCAGCCCTACCTAGGCACAACAGAGAGGTCAGCACGCCGGTCTAAATCCTATGGCGCAGGGGTCTGGGCCCATCGCCCTTTGCTCACCTGCACGTTGCGAACGCGGCCGGAAGCAGAACTAGCCCCCTTAATACAAGAGCAGGCTTACGGTCCAATCCGGCGCGCGCCACTTAGTCGCTGACGTCACGAAGGCTTCGGCTGATACCACGACGTGGAGTGCCCATAACTGTCCCCGCGTAGATGGTTAATGCGTATAGGCCAGTAGCCAGACTCAGATCAAATACCAAGATCTCGTTAAACGTGTTAAGTATCTGCGAACGCCGACCAGGGCCAGGCCCACCTCTCTCCTAGGTGGTCTCAACCTGCCCTGTCGCTCCGCCACAAAGTAACAGTTGGGGGCCGTCGGGAACCCAGGCCCTCCTCTACCGGGATGGAGCCACCTGCCCCTTCAGCCCCCATCTCCGAACAGTATCACAAGTAATGGAACATGTATAAAGTGTATAGTATATGCCCATGATCACTTCCCGAAGTGATCACGGCCTAGTAGATAGCATGGCAGACGGACAAGAGTGTAGGGCCACTGATGGAACACTAGCATCCTATACTAAGCATTAGGATAGCAGGTAAAGGTAACAACAGTAGTAGCAAGGACAGGCTATGCATCAGAATAGGATTAACGGAAAGCAGTAACATGCTACACTACTCTAATGCAAGCAGTAGAGATAAGAATAGGCGATATCTGGTGATCAAAGGGGGGGCTTGCCTGGTTGCTCTGGCAAGAGAGAGGGGTCGTCAACTCCATAGTCGTACTGGGTAGCAGCGGCGTCGGTCTCGGTGTCTAGCGAGAGAAGAGGGGGAAGAAACAATAAATATTTAAGCAAGCAGATGCATAGCGATGCATGACATGACAAGTATCGGTGCTAGAGGTGCCCTAACGCGGTATGAGGTGATACAGGTGAAGGGGGAAACATCCGGGAAATTATCCCCGGTGTTTCGCGTTTCCGGGAAGAGGAGCCGGAAGGGGAAAGTTGCGAGTTCGATAGGTTAGGGGGGTGTGGCGGACGAACGGGTTGCGTATCCGGAATCGTCTCGTCGTTCTGAGCAACTTTCATGTAAAAGTTTTTCCATCCGAGTTACGATTTATTTCATATTAATTTTAAAAGATTTAAATCATTTTAGGATAAATTTAAATATTTTAATTCAACATTATCCCGAACAGGGTTTGTTGATGTCATCATGACGTCAGCACGACGTCAGCAGTCAACAGAGGTGTTGACTGGTCAACTGACGTGTGGGCCCCGTTCGTCATTGTCTTAGACTAACTAAGTAGGTTTATTAGTTTAATTAAGCCATTATATTAATTTAACAGATTTAATTAAGTTAATTAATTATCTAATTAATTAATTAATATTTTCTAATTAATTTTCTAACTCTCTTTTTTTTAAATGGGGGCGTGGGGCCCATATGTCATAGGCAGTGGCAATATTAAAAGAGTTTATTTAAACTAATTAACTTAATTAGTCAGGGTGGGGCCTAGTGGTCAGTGGTTCAAATTGCTAACAAATTTTATTAGAATTAAACCTAATCGTTGCAGTAGCATGGCCCGTCAGTGGCTATCAGGATTACTTTAACTAGTCTGTTAATTATGCCCATGATTAATTAGGTGTGGGTCCCGTTGGGCAGGGACACAGGGCGCTATTTGGAGCTGAGTTAATGGTGCCATGCTAGCGCATCGGCGTTTAGCCGCCGGCAGCCACAGTACACGGCGGAGGCCCACCGGAGTTGCGTTCTGGCGACCATTTGGTCACCCGCGAACATCAGTAGGACGAGCGTGTTGGCGCGCATCGAGTAGGGCTAGTGGTTGGTGCTGGAGGTGTCGGGATGGACGCCGGCGACGAGGTCTAGCGGCATCTAAACAAGAGCTCGACGGATCCGGTGAAACAAGAGGAGAATGACGTAGGAAAAGGGTCAGGCGACATCTGTATAGCTCCTAGAGCTCGCGCACACCAACGGAACGCAGCGGGGAGCACGGCAGCGATGCATTCATCGGCCACGGCGGACGACAGCTTTCGGGCTCGTAGGGGACGATGCCTCTATGGTTGATTCACGCGGGAGAGAGGGGAAGCAGGTGGGAGCTCACATTGAAGCTCGTGGGGGACTCGGTGGAGCCGGAGCGGTTCAGGGCGATGCACATCGCCGGTCAGCCATGGCGGATCCAGTCGGGGGAGAAACGAAGAAGGCGACGACGGTGCGGCATCCCGGCTAGGTCCGGGGGTTGTGGTCGATGAAGATGATCCCTGGAGAGCTCTTGGACGTGGAGAGGCGGCGATGGGCGGTTGCCAGCGAGCCGGTGCGGCCAACGCGGGCGAGGAGTGCGGCCATAGGGGAGGGAGGGCGTCGGGCGCCAGCGACGTGGCCCGAGGCAAGGGCGCGTGCAGGGGACTGCGGGGGATCTCGCTCCTCTCTGTGTCTCCTCCTGGCGGCGCGAGGAGGGAGGATGGGATCGAACGGGAGGAGTGGGGGTAGTGTGGTCCATGCTAGGGTTTCGGGGGTTATGGGGGCGCCGGCTGGGCCGGCCTGGCTTGCCCAGTGGCCAGCTGGGCCGAGGCCCAGCG
>NC_041390.1:436014105-436033910 GCF_002162155.2 Triticum dicoccoides
TGTTTGTACTGTTTTCTATTTACTTCTTTTTTTTGTTTTTATTTTATTCTGGTATTCTTTTTTTATAAATCACAAAACAAATTCCTAAATTAGTGTTTCAACACAATCCAATGTCACAAAAAAAACTTTTACCCTCAAATAAAATAGTTTAGCATTTTACAAAATACCAAAGGCATTCAAATAATTGTTTTAGCTACTGTTTTGTTCATGTTTAAGTATTCAAACATTTTATGAAAGTTTGATTTCTACACCATAATTACCTATGCATTATTTCACTCACACTAAACATTTTAGTTTTAATATTTGAAAACTTTTATTGTTTGTTAGATTTTGAAATTGAATTTGAATCGGTTTCGAACTAAATCGAGATTAGCAACAGTAACCATGGGGACGTGGCACCATTAGCGTGGGATCACTGTAGCTTAATTATCCGGGCGTCACAGTTCCTTTGTGTCGTCGCTGTCAGGCTCGATGGCTCCTACGATCATCGATAGCGATGTAGTCCAGGGTGAGACCTTCCTCCCCGGACAGATCTTCGTCTTCGGTGGCTTCGCACTGCGGGCCAATTCGCTTGGCCGTCTGGAGCAGATCGAAAGCTACGCACCTGGCCGTCAGGTCAGATTTGGAAGTTTTAACTGCACGGCTGACATCCGCGGGGACTTGATCTTCGACGGATTTGAGCCACTACCGAGCGCGCCACATTGTCATGACGAGCATGATCTAGCTCTGCCACCGAACAGTGCCCTGGAGGCCGCACCCGCATCGGCTCCGACTCTTAATTCGGAGCCAACTATGCCGATCGAGGATGGGCGGTTGGACGCCACCTCAGGGGCTGCGACCCCAACGGCGATTGAGCCAAGCACCAGCCCCGTACTCTGCGAGACTCGTGACTCCAAGGAGCCGGACTCCTCTCCGGACTCCGAACCCTCCGCGTCCCTACCAATCGAATCCGATTGGGCGCCGATCATGGAGTTCACTGCCGCGGACGTCTTTCAGCACTCGCCTCTGGGCGATATCCTGAAGTCATTGAAGTCTCTCTCTTTATCAGGAGAGCCCTGGCCGGACTATGGTCAGCGAGATTGGGATGCGGACAATGAAGAAATTCAAAGCCCACCCACCACCCACTTTGTAGCCACTATCGACGATTTAACCGACATGCTCGACTTTGACTCCGGAGACATCGACGGTATGGACGCCGATGAAGGAGACGATGAAGAACCAGCGCCTATTGGGCCCTGGAACGCCACCTCGTCATATGACGTATACATGGTGGACGCACCAAAAGATGACGACGAGGAGCGGAAGGACACACCGAAGGCTTGTTCCCTCGAAAAACTGTCAAAGCGGCGACGCAAGCGCTGCCCCAAATCCTGCCTCGATAGAAATAGCGATCACACAGACCCAGCGCTGGAGCAGGGCGAACCGCTGCCGGACAACGGCAATCCGGATAATCAAACCGAACAAACAAATCCTATCAAGGATAATGGTCCGGACGACATAACACCGGACAGACACCCAGAACAACAGACTGCCCGTAAAAGGCTTGTTGCCACCGCAAGGAGCCTGAAAAAGCAAAAGCAAAGGCTCAAGGCCGCGCAAGACACACTCCAATTCAGATGGAGTAAAATACTCAGCACTGCAGCAAGGTACGGCGACAATCACCCCTTCAAGAGCTACCCGAAGCGGAAGCTGCTACCCGAATTCGACGAGGAGGCCTCAGAACCCCCACAACCAAATATTGAAGCAGCCACCTGGTCAGATAGACGACCCCTCTACCAATACAGAGCGGCATACAACGCCGCTCACCATACAACACGCAACCAATGCGAGGGCTCGCACCCAAAGGACGGTGTAACAAGATCCATCTACGGACCACGCAAGCGCGCCCCAGCATACAATGCAATACAACAAACATCCGAACAACGCAGTACACCCAGCTACAGGGGTGCCGCACACCCCCTATGTTTCACCGATGAGGTGCTGGACCACGAATTTCTAGAAGGATTCAAACCCATAAACATAGAGGCATACGACGGAACAACAGACCCTGGGGT
Source organism: Triticum dicoccoides (assembly GCF_002162155.2). Lineage (NCBI taxonomy): Eukaryota > Viridiplantae > Streptophyta > Magnoliopsida > Poales > Poaceae > Triticum > Triticum dicoccoides. Next base: position 436,016,160 of record NC_041390.1, read on the forward strand.
CTGGATTGAGGACTACATCCTTCATATCCATATGGCTCGAGGAGATGACCTCCATGCCATCAAGTACCTACCTCTCAAGCTCAAAGGGCCAGCTCGTCACTGGCTCAAAGGCCTCCTCGAAAGCTCCATCAGAAGTTGGGAAGAGCTCGAAGACGCCTTTCGGGAAAATTTTCAAGGGACTTATGTCCGACCTCCGGATGCGGACGATTTGAGTCATATAACTCAACAACCCGGAGAGTCAGATCGAAAGCTTTGGAACAGGTTTCTTACTAAAAAGAACTAGATTGTCGACTGTCCGGACGCCGAAGCCTTGGCAGCTTTCAAGCATAGCGTCCGTGACGAATGGCTCGCCAGACACCTCGGCCAAAATAAGCCAAGAACGATGGCCGCGTTAACAAACCTCATGACCTGCTTTTGCGCGGGGGAGGGCAGCTGGCTAACCAGATGCAGCACCAGCGACCCCAGTACATCTGAAGTTAGAGATGGAAACGGGAAATCACGGCGCCACAGCAATAACAAATGCCGGAATAAAGAAGATAGCACGAAGGGCACGACAGTAAATGCCGGATTCAAAAGCGCTCGGCCAGGTCAAAAGCCGCCTAAAGGCACCAGGGATGAACTGTCCAGCCTCAATAAAATTCTGGACCAAGTATGTCAGATCCATAGTACCCCTGGTAAACCTGCTAATCATACCCACAGAGAATGTTGGGTCTTCAAGCAGTCCGGCAAGCTCAACGCCATACATAAGGGGGAGGATACACCAAGTGAAGACGAGGACGAGCCTCCCAAGCAAGACACGGCGGAACAAAAGAAATTTCCACCAGAAGTCAAAACAGTAAACGTGTTACACATAATTAAGGGAACAAACAATACGGCGCCCCCAGGAAAGTATACCCAAGTGCCTATCACTACGAAGCCCTGCCACTGGTCATCTCAACTGATCACTTTCGACCATCGCGATTACTCAGCAAGTATCCGACACGCAGGATGGGCTGCCCTGGTATTAGACCCAGTAATTGGCGAATATCACTTCACAAGGGTCTTGATGGACGGCGGCAGTAGCCTAAACCTAATATATCAGGATACAATCCGCAGGATGGGGTTAGACCCAACACAAATTCGCCATAGCAATACTACCTTTAAAGGAGTAACGCCAGGCCAAAGGGCTCGTTGTACGGGCTCCCTCTTACTACAAGTTATATTCGGCTCCCCCGATAACTTCCGTCGCGAGCATTTAACTTTCCACATCGCTCCGTTTCGAAGTGGCTATCAAGCACTGCTCGGACACGAAGCTTTCGCTCGCTTTAATGCAATACCACACTACGCCTCCCTCACACTCAAGATGCCCGGTCCACGTGGCATCATTACAGTGCACGGAAATATCAAGCGATCTCTGTGCGCCGAAGAGAGTGAGGCTGCCTTGGCCGCCGCACACTAATGGTGCCCGGACAAATGAAAGCATCCAATAGGTCATCAAGACCTCAGATACAACTAATCAAGTCCGGCGCCGCTATTTATACGGAAATAAGTGGTCACACTCCTATTTGTCAATACAAGGGGCTCAACGCGCGCAGACAAGTGGCAATTTCTTATCATCTTGAATTACATATGGTTTCTTTAAAAACTATCTTTTTGCACGACAACTTTTTCATTTAAATTCCTCTCTTTTACAGACGATCATTGTGCTACACCCGTCCAGGATACGGCACAACGGAGACACAGGCGCAGACGTGCAGCAGGGACCCGCTCCCAGGATTCTTTTTAGATTAAGACCCTGCGTAAACCTTTTTTAATGTCTCTTGTTGATACATATCCACCGTTGAGAAGGATGCTGGCGTCTTGGCATGTGGCCACGCCAGAACAATGCACGTACCTGGACACAAGGGGCTTCTTACAAAGGCCATTATTTAGGCCCGATTTATACCACAAAGACTGAATACCTTAGGGAGTGTTCGGCCTCGCGAGTTTGGCCCTATATGCATCAGCTCTGAATCATTGTCTTTGGTCAAATGTTGGGTTTACCCGGCTCCTGTGTTTTTGTGCCTTACGTTCCGCTTTACCGGCTAAGGTAGCACCATGAGAACTACTGCGATTGTGCCCTGGTTCATCCGGATGAGCACCTCAGTAGAGAAAGTCGAAAACTGACTGTCATGATATAGCGTGAGACTGGTCAACCACTCGATGACCTGTGGGAAGGTTAGAATTCCTCCGCCTTAACGAAGGGCCGTTTTCCGGCCAGGCATGTACGCACCCCGGAACCGGGAGAGTGCAGAGCAACCAGGGGCTATCTAGTAGCCCCACTGTCAAACTCCTATGGCTAAGTGAAAGTGCTAAAGCATTATAGTCCGGTTGCCTCGCTCGCTCCGCTATCACCTCCTTAATAGGACCAAGACGTTGGGTTAAGTGTGAACGCGTGTTTTTGCGAGCACCTCCGCATTATATGCGTGGGGGCTGAAGCCAACGACTGTAATCTTTTAGGTTATACACATGTATACATAAACGGCCGTCCAGGAGGCATCATATTACTTTTAGGCAAAAGTATAAAAATAGCCTTATAAAAATTTGTAAAAGCATTTCGCTTACAATGAGATTACATATCACTCAAACATAATATTTTTCGAGCACTGGGTCTCTATCAAACGGGCACCCTCAAGAACTTCTTCAAAATAGTGCTCAGCAGCCTTTCGACCTATAGCCGAATCCCGCGCTGCAACATTGGTAGCATCCATCTCCGCCCAGTATGCCTTAACACGGGCAAAGGCCATCCGTGCACCCTCTATGCACGCCGATCTCTTCATCGCATTAATGCGCGGCACCACATCAAGGAACTACTGCACCAAGCTGAAATAGCTGTTCGGTTTTGACCTTCCCGGCCACAGCTGATCCACAACACACCTCATAGAGAGTCCGGACAACCTGTTTAGTTCGGCCCATTCGGCTAATTGGTCAGTCAATGAAAGTGGACGCTCGGGAGAATGGAATTGTCTCCAAAACAGCTGGTCAACTCCATGGTCTGTCTGACCCTGGAAGTACTTGGCCGCATCGGCAGTGCTCGCCGCCAAATCCATATACACATCCTCCGAACTCCACAACCGATCCAGAGGGGCACACCGTGGATCTCCGAATTTCCTCCGCAACATAAAGGATTTCCCAGCTACAATATCCCCGGCTTCCCGCAGCTCCTCCTTCTTTGCCCTCATAGCAGAGCGGAGATCCTTTTTCGTTGTAGCAGCCTTCTCAAGGTCCGATGCCTTCGCTTGGTTTTCCTTTTCGAGAACCCGGCAACCGTCGGCGGCGGCTTTTAATTCCACAACCATATTGGCCATCTTGTCTCGGGTCTCGCCATGCGCGGCCTTCTCGGCTTGCAACTCTTCGGCCGCCTTCATAGAAGCCGCATTACCTAACCTCGCTTGTTCCTTGGCTCGGGCAAGTTCTGCCCGCAAGGCTTCAACAATGGCAGCTCCATCTGCAGTCACAACATATTTAAGATACTGGCATCATGCTGCTCTTCCTATGTGGCGTTTAGCAGATATTGACACTTACCCTGTGCCTCGTCAAGCCTTTTGTTAACAAGCTCAATGTCGGCGTCTGCCACATCCAACTACTGTTCTAAATGGGCAAACTCGCTAGTTCGGCTAGCCACCGGAGCTTCCATCACCTGCACATAGAGGCAGTATGGTTATTACCTAGGAATATGATCCTCTGTTCGTCGTCGTTTCCGACGACAACCAGAGTCTCAGGGGCTACTATCTACACAGGGCACACCTAGCATGTGCAGGACTATCATACATTCTTTTACGTACCTCAAAGCCTGTCAGTAGACTCATAAAAGCTTCATGCAATCCGCTTTCGGTGGAAGATATTCTCTCCATCACCGTATTCATCAGCACACGGTGTTCATCTAAGATGGCCGCTCGCCCCACCAACTCCCTCAGAACATCCGATCGCACACTAGATGGTGTCGGACTCTTTTGTCTGCTCTCTTCAGGAGCCGGACATTGGGAGCTTCGGGGGTCAACGGGATTATCTTCTAGCCTCACCGGACTCGGAGAGGCCCTCCGCGACGACACTTCAGGGTCGCCCGCTTCCGGAGCGGAGGAGCCCGGAGGAGGCGTTTCGCTCTTGAAAGTGCGTTATATCGACTAGAGGGGGGGGTGAATAGGCGATTTTTATGAAAGTCTTCAAAATGTGAGAGTTATGAAGACAAACAGTGAAGATTATGCCTATTACTAAGCAGCGGAAGTTAGATTACACTAGGGCAGCCATGGTCATGTATTCAATTGAGTGAAAGCACAATGACAAACAGCTTCAGTGTAATAGGGACTGTGCTATTACGCAGGTGCCCCTGGCGGTTCGCATTTGAGGCAAGCGTGGCCAGTTAGAGGAAGATTGGGGTTTGTTCCACGTCCCACGCACGCCTAAATTGTCGGGTGGTCGTTCCTGCTTCTCCGGATCTTATGTGGAGGAATGAGCATTAAAAACGGACTTTTATGGTTGTCTCTATGTCTTCGTCTGACAAGGACACAGCGAAGACATTCGACAGTTTCAATAGAATGCATATGACTTGGAGAGATAGAGTTTGAGATAGAAAGCATAGAGAGGTTAGGGTCCGATCACATTCACTTAGTTCAAAAGATTCAAACAAGAAGACATAGCTATAAGTGAATGCTATAGAGGACAGAACACCAGTACATATGTATATATATATATCTATATAATCAACGCAGTGAAGATAATCATGAAGACATATTGAGATTGAAGCCAAACCAAATGTGAAGACATTGCGAGGTAACGCCATGAGTGAAACACTTCAGAATGGAACGTTTGGTGGTGGCGTTACCCACCGTATAGGAAGTATTAGACCCAGACACGGCGCACAATTATCGTGGCGCTCCGAAGTCAAATTACACATTAATGTAATCACACTTAGAATGTATGTCTTCATTGATTGAAGATATACGTTACTTCGTGTGTTGCACATCTAAGTCATCAATATGCATAAGTGTTAGGATGTGTGCCTGATCACAGAACATTTGAGGATTCCAAGATATTTAGCTCACACCGTAACTTGCAAAACCTCTTCTCATCCAAGGGCTTGGTGAAGATATCTGCCAATTGCTCTTCAGTGCTGACGTGTATGATATCAATGTCTTCCTTCACAACGTGATCTCTGAGAAAGTGATGGCGAATTTCAATGTGCTTTGTCTTCGAGTGCTGAACTGGGTTGTTGGCAATCTTGATGGCGCTTTCGTTGTCGCAGTAAAGTGGCACTTGCTTCAGATGAATGCCATAATCCTTGAGTGTTTGCTTCATCCACAGAAGCTGAGCGCAGCAAGATCCAGCAGCAATGTATTCAGATTCAGCAGTGGAGAGAGATACACAGTTCTGCTTCTTTGAAGACCAACATACAAGTGATCGTCCCAGAAAGTGACATGTGCCTGATGTAGACTTGCGATCAACTTTGTCACCAGCATAATCAGCATCCGAAAATCCAACCAAATCAAACTCTGAGCCCTTTGGATACCATAATCCTAGAGTTGGGGTGTGAGCCAAATATCTAAGAATTCGCTTCACAGCCAAGTGACGCGACTCCTTTGGTGCCGCTTGAAATCGAGCACACATGCAAACACTAAGCATGATATCTGGCCTAGATGCACATAAATAAAGCAAAGACCCAATCATGGAGGGTATACCTTTTGATCGAACTCTTTACCATTGTCGTCAGGACCTAGATGATGTTTGGCTGCCATTGGTGTTGTGAAGCCTTTGCAATCTTGCATACCGAACTTCTTCAGGCACTCTTTAAGATATTTCTCTTGAGATATGAAGATGCCGTTGCGTTGTTGCCGTATCTGAAGACCGAGGAAGAACTTCAGCTCCCCCATCATGGACATCTGATATTGCTCTTGCATCATATATCCAAACTCTTCACTATACTTCTGATTGGTGCAGCCGAAGATAATGTCATCCACATATATTTGGCACACAAACAATTCACCATCATATGTCTTCGTGAAAAGAGTGGGATCCAGGGAACCAGGTATGAAGCCTTTGCTCTTTAGAAAGTACTTGAGTGTATCATACCAGGCCCTAGGGGCTTGTTTGAGGCCATACAGTGCCTTGTTGAGCTTGTATACCATATCAGGATGTTTTGGATTTTCAAAGCCAGGTGGTTGTGCAACATACACTTCTTCTTCAATCTTGCCATTGAGAAAGGCACTTTTCACATCCATTTGATATAGAAGTATGTTATGATGATTTGCATAGGCTAGCAGTATGCGTATGGCTTCAAGCCTAGCCACAGGAGCAAATGTTTCATCGAAGTCAATGCCCTCCACTTGAGTATATCCTTGAGCAACGAGACGAGCTTTGTCTCTGACAACTTGACCATGCTCATCTTGCTTGTTGCAGTATATCCATTTGGTGCCTATTATGTTGTGCTTCCGTGGATCAGGACGCTTAACCAGTTCCCATACATTATTCAGCTCAAACTGTTGAAGCTCTTCTTGCATAGCTTGAATCCATTCAGGTTCCATGAAGGCTTCTTCAACTTTCTTGGGTTCTGATATTGAGACGAATGCGAAATGCCCACAGAAGTTTGCCAGCTGAGTTGCCCTTGAACGAGTGAGTGGACCAGGTGCATTGATGCTGTCAAGTATTCTGTCAATATGTACTTCATTTGCAACACGAGGATGTAAAGGGCGAAGACTTTGCTCGTGCTGATCTGCGTTGTCATTTGGAGGTATATCTTCAGGCTGAGCATTGTCTTCATGTGGGTCAGGTGCTGAGATGATAAGTTCTTCTTCAGGATGAGCTTCAGAAGGTACAATCTCTCCAGTTCCCATAAGCTTGATTGATTCACTAGCTGGAACTTCATCTAGCACATTTGGCAATTGCTCTCTTTGTGATCCATTGGTTTCATCGAACCGCACATCCACAGTTTCAACCACTTTGTAGTGGAAGAGATTGAAGACTCTGTAGGAGTGCGAATCCTTTCCATATCCAAGCATGAATCCCTCATGTGCTTTTGGTGCAAATTTTGAGGTGTGGTGTGGGTCCTTGATCCAGCATTTTGCGCCAAATACTCTGAAGTAACTGATATTTGGCTTCTTGCCAGTTAGGAGTTCATAAAATGTCTTGTTCAGAAGCTTGTGAAGATAAACACGATTGATTGTATGGCATGCAGTATCAATGGCTTCAGTCTAGAATTTTCTTGGAGTCTTGTATTCATCTAGCATTGTTCTGGCCATCTCAATGAGTGTTCTGTTCTTGCGTTCGACGACGCCATTCTGCTGTGGCGTGTATGGAGCTGAGAATTCATGTGTGATGCCCAAGGTATCCAGATATGTATCAAGGCCAGTGTTCTTGAATTCAGTGCCATTGTCACTTCTGATGTGCTTTATCTTGGCGCCAAAATTGTTCATGGCTCGATTGGCGAAGCGTCTGAAGACATCCTGCACTTCAGTCTTGTAAAGGATTATGTGTACCCAAGTATATCTAGAGTAATCATCAACAATGACGAAGCCATAGAGGCAAGCAGAAGTAGTAAAAGTTGAGTAGTGAGTGGGACCGAAAAGATCCATGTGAAGCAGTTCGAAGGGTTGTGTAGTAGTCATGATTGTCTTCGAAGGATGTTTTGCCCTTGTCATTTTCCCTGCTTCACAGGCACCGCATAAATGATCTTTCTTGAACTTGATGCCCTCGATGCCTATGACGTGCTTTTTCTTCGCAAGGGTGTGGAGGTTCCTCATGCCAGCATGCCCAAGCCTTCGATGCCAAAGCCAGCATTCTGAAGCTTTTGCAAGAAGACATACTGCGAGTTGTGGTCCTGCTGAGAAGTCTACCACGTACAAATCACCTTTTCGATACCCTTCAAACACTAGAGATTTGTCAGATTCCATTAGCACCAGGCAACGATATTTTCCAAATATTACAATCATATTCAAATCGCAAAGCATTGAGACAGACATTAAGTTGAAGCCAAGGGATTCAACAAGCATGACTTTATCCATGTGTTGATCCTTTGAGATTGCAACTCTACCTAGACCCAATACCTTACTTTTACCAGTGTCAGCAAATGTGATGTGACTCTTGTCGGATGGACGTAAAGTTGAGTCCATAAGAAAGCTTCTTCTGCCAGTCATGTGATTTGTACACCCACTGTCAATAATCCATTTTGAAGACTATGAAATCGCTGGTGTCGTACCCTACAGCACAGTTAGGGGGATAGGCTTCACGAAGAGAGTTGTGAAGCATAAACATTTGACGAACCAGTTGGTTATGAAAACTTAGATCCAGATTAGGACTAATAGGGAGAGTAGCATGCGATTCAGGAGCAAAGTACATAATGATGCCATTCGGGCATTTTATCTTGCGCCCTGCAAGATTCTTAAGGTCCCCAGCAATAGCATCAGAAGATTTTGTTTTTCTGCTGGAGACCTTTCCCTGCAAAAGAAAGTTAAGCTTTCTTAACCACCCACATCTTCAAGGGTGGCTTAGAACCAATAAGTCTAAGTGCAGCATCTGAGAATTTTGGCTTTGGAGCCCTCGCAAACAGTCTAGCAGGGGGACAATAATACTCATAGGAATAAGCAGAATAATTTTTGGTCATATGAACATGACGGTTCGATGAACCGCTCTCATATCCATATGCCTGAGTATGGTTTCCCTGCAAAACATTTGCGTTAGTGTGACTCAGGTGTGTCCTCTATTTGTATGAAGCCATTGGACCGTATGAAGCCTTTGGTCTGAGGTTTGTCTTCTTCAAGTGAGGTGTCATGAAGACATTCACAGGAAGATTTTCCAGACACTTTTTCAGAACCCAGATCATCTTCATAGGAGGTCCATTCCTGCAGTTAGTACCAATGTACCTGGCAAACACTTCACCATTCTGATTCTTAAATAGTTTATAGTTTGCATCAAAGGATTCATCAATGATAATGGGGTTAGCACAAGTGAAGCTAGACAGATTGGATGGATCTGCTGAGGATTCCTTTGCAGCAACCCATGTGGTTTTGGGGTACTGCTAAGGTTTCCAGTAAGAGCCATCTGCATTAATTTTCCTCACGAACCCAACACCCTCTTTCCTAGGGTTTCGGTTCAGAATCTTCTTCTTAAGGACATCACATAGTGTCTGATGCCCTTTTAGACTTTTGTACATTCCTGTTTCAAGCAATGTCTTCAACCTAGCATTCTCATCAGCAATAGCTGTGGTATCCTCAGGAGAGGGGTTAGTTACCACGTTAACAGTTGAAGATATTGCAACAGTAGTAGCAGTGGAACATTCAGCAACAGAATTAGCATTATCACCCTCAATGCATTTTAGACATGGTGGTTCAAATCCTTCCTGAGCGGGACTGATCTGTTCGGAGCGAAGTGACTCATTTTCCTTTTGAAGATCTTCATGATCCGCTCTCAACTTCTCAAGATCTTGCTTCTTTTGAAGATAATCATAGGAGAGCTTTTCATGAGTAGTTGAGAGAGTCTCAAGACGATCTTCAAGTTTCTGATACTTAACGTGAAGATTTTTTATGTCTTCAATTAAGGATTCAGAACGAGTCATTTCGGCACCCAACAGATCATCGCTTCTGTCTAACAGTTTTTGAATATGTTCCATAGCTTTCTGTTGTTCAGTTGCAATTTTAGCAAGTGTTCTGTAGTTAGGTTTTGAATCACACTCAGAGTCATCGTCACTAGATGTTTCACAGCGAGTAGTGCGTGTGTTTACCTTGGCACCGCGTGCCATGAAGCAGTAGGTAGGAGTGGAGTCGTTCTTGTCATTTGCGTCAGTGTCGGTGATGCAGTCATTGTCTTCAGTGTTGAAGATGGACTTGGCGACGTATGCTGTAGCCAGACTCGCAATGCCAGAATCAGACTCCTCCTCAGACTCCACCTCTGCCTCCTCAGATGCGGACTCCTCCTCTGAATCCATCTCCTTTCCAACAAACGCACGTGCCTTGCCAGGTGAGCTCTTCTTGTGTGATGAAGACTTTGATGAAGACTTGGAAGAAGACTTTGAGTGTTTCTTCTTCTTCTTGTCGTCAGAATCATATTCCTTGCTCTTCTTCTTCCTTCTGTTCTCATTGTCCCACTGTGGACACTCAGAGATGAAGTGCCCAGTTTTCTTGCACTTGTGACATGTTTTCTTCTTGAAGTCATGAGCAGAAGCTTCATCATTCCTTGAGCTTGATCGTGAAGATTTTCTGAAGCCTTTCTTCTTGGTGAATTTTTGGAACTTCTTCACTAGCATTGCAAGTTCTCTTCCAATGTCTTCAGGATCATCAAAACTGTAGTCAGATTCTTCTTCAGGTGAGGAGACGGCTTTTGCCTTCAAGGCTCAAGTTCGCCCATAGTTTGGACCGTAGATATCTCTTTTCTCAGAAAGCTGAAACTCATGTGTGTTGAGCCTCTCAAGTATGTCAGACGGATCGAGAGTCTTGAAATCAGGACGTTCTTCAATCATCAGGGCCAGGATGTCAAACGAACTATCAAGTGATCTCAGCAGCGTCTTGACGATTTCATGTTTGGTGATCTTAGTGGCGCCGAGGGCTTGAAGCTCGTTTGTGATGTCAGTAAGTCTGTCAAATGTGTGCTGGACATTCTCATTGTCATTTCGCTTGAAGCGGTTGAAGAGATTGCGAAGGACACTGATTCTTTGATCTCTCTAGGTTGAGATGCCTTCATTAACTTTGGAGAGCCAGTCCCAGACCAGTTTGGATGTCTTCAAGGCACTCACACGGCCATACTGTCCTTTGGTCAGATGACCACAGATGATATTCTTAGCAGTAGAGTCCAGTTGAACGAATTTCTTGACATCAGCAGCAGTGACACCTTCTCCAGCCTTGGGAACGCCGTTCTCGACGACATACCGTAGGTCAACATCAATGGCTTCAAGATGCATGTGCATCTTATTCTTCCAGTAGGGATATTCAGTTCCATCGAAGACGGGGCAAGCAGCGGAGACTTTGATTATCCCTGCAGTCGACATAGCTAAAACTCCAGGTGGTTAAACCGAATCACACAGAACAAGGGAGCACCTGGCTCTGATACCAATTGAAAGTGCGTTATATCGACTAGAGGGGGGGTGAATAGGCGATTTTTATGAAAGTCTTCAAAACGTGAGAGTTATGAAGACAAACAGTGAAGATTATGCCTATTACTAAGCAGCGGAAGTTAGATTACACTAGGGCAGCCATGGTCATGTATTCAATTGAGTGAAAGCACAATGACAAACAGCTTCACTGTAATAGGGACCAGGTAGGAAGAAGTTATGAAGCCAAACAGATCATACATTCATGTTGTGAAGATAAAAGATAAAGCAAGCATGCAATGGCTTCACAATGAATAACAGTAAGTCAAAGGAAGTGAAGATGAAACCAGTGACACGTTGAAGACGATGATTTGTTGGACCAGTTCCAGTTGCTGTGACAACTGTACGTCTGGTTGGAGCGGCTAGGTATTTAAACCAAAGGACACCCAGTCCCGGACACCCAGTCAAGGACACTTAGTCCAAGACACCCAGTCCTCACCGTATTCTCCTTGAACTAAGGTCACACAGACCTCGTCCAATCACTCGTGGTAAGTCTTCAGGCGACTTCCAAACCTTCACAGACTTCGTTCACTGGCAATCCACAATTTCTCTTGGATGCTCTGAACGCGACGCCTAACCGTCTGGAGGATGCACAGTCCTCAAGTGTAATAAGTCTTCAGATCACTCAGACACGAAGACTTAAGTGATGCCCAATTTACTCTAGCTCTAGGTGGTTAGGGCTTTTCTCCTCGCTAGGAATTTTTTTCTCAAAGGCTTCGAGGTGGGTTGCTCTCAAACGACAAAAGCCGTGCACTGAAATCTGAGCAGCCAACCGTTTCTGGTTGTGGGGGTGGGCTATTTATAGCCACTTGGCAACCCGACCTGATTTGTCTAAAATGACCCTGGGTCACTAAGGAACTGACACGTGTACCAACGGTCGAATTTTGAACTCACACGACAACTTTACTTGGGGTACAAGTAAAGCTGACTTGTCTGACTCTGGACAAGATTTGCTCTCATAGTCTTTGCTCGAAGACATGGGATTTAAATTAGGCATCACCTCAGTCATTTTGACTGGTTCTCTTGGACCCCACTTAACAGTACGGTGGTTCCTATGACACAACATGAATGAAATAAAACTACGAAGGATCTAAGTCTTCGAGTTCCATAAGCTTCATAGGGAGTCTTCTCATGTCATTGTCTTCAATATGAATATCTTCATAAATCACCATTGTCTTCAATGTCTTCGTACATTTTTAGGGGTCATCTCTGGTAGTGAAACCGAATCAATGAGGGACTTCTACCTGTGTTTTCCTGCAATTCTCACAAACACATTAGTCCCTCAACTAGGTTTGCCGTCAATACTCCAAAACCAACTAGGGGTGGCACTAGATGCACTTACAGCTCTCCATCATCTCTGGAAGAAGATCCCCCGAAGATGAGCTCATTTGAGAGGGGTTAAGGCCCGAACTGCAAAAATATATGCGGTGGTTATCTTATCAGAAGAAAAAGATGGCATATCTGTACTATCAAAGGTATTTCGGGTCACTTACGACTCGTCGGAGGATTGACCCCCCCACGGACTTTGTGCGGCAACAACGCCCCCCAAGGTGGGACCCTCTGTGGGAGACTTCTTCTCCTGTTTGGAAGCTTCGGCTTCCGAATCCCCGGGCGCAGTCCTTTTCCTCTTCTGGTCGCCTTCCCTCATGGAGACGCTCGCTCCCTCGGGTAGAATGGGCAGCGTTGGGGGCCCGCGTCCGCCCGCATTATCCTGCAAAGTATCTTCCTTCAAGGGCTCCGGGCAAGGTGCGGTCTGGAGCATCTTTTCCAATACCGGATTTTCCAAACCCTCGGGGAGGGGGGCCAAACACCGAATCAACTTTGCCTTTGTTAGCCAGTCCTGGTCAAAAAGCGAACTCTCAGAGATAACTTCATAACAAAGTAGAGAAAGTATGTTCGGCCAGAAGATGCCTTACCTGTTTGGCAGTGCGGTTGCTACTCAGGCCCACGTCCTCGGTGATTTCCGTACACTCCGTCTGAGGTCCGAAGAATGATTTGTACATCTCCTCGTGCGTCAGGCCGAGAAAATTTTGAATGGCACGCGGTCCCTCGGGATTGAACTCCCACAAACGAAGAGGCCGGCGTTTGCAAGGCTGGACTTGACGAACCAGCATAACATGTATCACCGCAACCAAACTGAAATCTCCATTGAAGAGATCTCAGATGCGGCCTTGCAGTATAGGCACGTCCTTGGCTGGCCCCCAGCTCAGACCTCTGCTGATCCATGACATCAGTTGTGGTGGGGGCCCGAGCGGAAAACAGGGGGGCCGCCCACTTGGCACTTCTAGGAGCCGTGATGTAGAACCACTCCTATTGCCACAATTCAGAAACCTCTGGGATGGAACCTTTGGGCCGCGGAGCTCCCGTCATCTTGCGTATTGAGGCACCTCCACACGTTGCATGCTCCCCCTCGACCAACTTCGGCTTCACTTCAAAGGTCTTGAGCCATAGGCCAAAGTGAGGGGTAACCCGGAGGAAGGCCTCGCACACGACAATAAATGTCGTGATATGAAGAAAGGAGTCCGGAGCTAGATCATGAAAGTCTTGCCCGTAGTAAAACATCAAACCCCTTACGAAAGGATCCAGAGCAAGGCCTAGACCTTGGAGGAAGTGGGAGACGAACACGACGTTCTCGTTGGGTTCGGGGGTGGGGATGGCCTGCCCTCGGGGAGGCAGCCGGTGCAAAATCTCGGCGGTCAGATATCTGGCCTCCCTCAACTTTTTGATGTCTTCTTCCGTACGGAGGAAGGCACCCATCGGCCTTGAAGGCTAGATCCGGACATGACTGAAGGTTCAGAGCACCTGACCTGAACTTCGGGCGTTTGAGCTTGAGGTGGGGCAGGGTTCGATTGAGCACGGGAGGGAAAAATAAAAGCCTTGTCCCCTTTATAAAGAGCGTGAATATCAAGCGTCCTCTCCGTGTCCGCTTGGACTTGCCTATAATCTAGGAGTCCTAGAAGCGGTTGGGTTACCCATGCCCGTATTGATGAGACTCCCGGAATAAGGGGACACGATCTCTGCTTTAACAAGACGTGCCAAGGAAACCGCCTCGCATAACGCGCTGAGATGGGACAGTAAAACGGTTCGAATAAAAGCTTGGCCGTGGTGTCATGTCGCACCATGGAATACGTCAGCAGATTAGATTTGTGTAAATATTATTCTCTCTATGGCAATATGTGGAAACTTATTTTGCAGAGCCAGAAACTATCTTTGTGTTCAAAATCTTCTATGAAGTACTTGGAGGAGGAACCCGCCTTGCAATGTCGAAGACAATATGCGCGTCGGACTCGTCGTCATTGAAGCCTGGTTCAGGGGCTACTGAGGGAGTCCTGGATTAGGGGGTGTTCGGATAGCCAGACTATACCTTCAGCCGGACTCCTGGACTATGAAGATACAAGATTGAAGACTCCGTCCCGTGTCTGGAAGGGACTTTCCTTGGCATGGGAGGCAAGCTTGGCGATACGGATATGAAGATCTCCTACCATTGTAACCGACTTTGTGTAACCCTAACCCTACCCGGTGTCTATATAAACCGAAGGGTTTTAGTCTGTAGGACAACATACACATCAACAATCATACCATAGGCTAGCTTCTAGGGTTTAGCCTCCTCGATCTCGTGGTAGATCTACTCTTGTACTACCCATATCATCAATATTAATCAAGCAGGACGTAGGGTTTTACCTCCATCGAGAGGGCCCAAACCTGGGTAAAACTTCGTGTCCCTTGCTTCATGTTACCATCCAGCCTAGACGCACAGTTCGGGACCCCCTACCCGAGATCCGCCGGTTTTGACACCGACACGGCCTAATCGGTGCCACCAAAGAGGTTGTACACTAATCGCTGCATTTTCTTCTTGATTCGATCTCACAGTGCTGCCGGCGCTCGGTCCGGAGCCGACACGGCGCAACTCCATCCACGGCGGCGTCGCCGGCCACTTCCTCCACGGTGTTGCTCCCTCGGCGGCGATGTCCACATCAGTAGGAGCTGCTGCTGCTTTAGCTCTCGCTCGCGCTGCTGCTCTACTCTTGCTCTCGGTCCCCTGCCTGGTCTGCTCTTGCTATTGCTCTTGCTCGCGCTGCTGCTCTCGCCCTTGCTCTTGCTTGCGATGCTGCTCTGATTTAGCTACACTTCAGTCGACTGAATCGACTTTTGGGTCAGTTGATTTTCAGGGGGTGGGGGGCTCACCGGGGTGAAGGACAAACCAGCCGCAGCAGGGAGGGGGCTCACCGAAGAGGTACCCCACTATCTATCTTAGGGTTCAGGATGGGGGCGGTGGTCGCCGGCGGTGGCGGGGCGTTGGCGGGGCGGTGGCGTGGGGATCGCCGGAGAAAAAGCTCGGCACGGGGGGGCCTAGAGGGATGGCCGGGGCGGCGGCGGACCGGCGGTGGGGAGTGTTTTCGGGGCGGGCGGGGCGGCGCACCGCCGGCCGTGGGCGGCGAGGGGGCTTCTATTTGGCCGGTGGTGGCTGGTGGCTCAGGGGGGTGGAGGTTGAAGATGAACCGCAGGCCCTTGATTTCGTATCCAACGGCTCCAAAATCGACAGACCAGTGATGAAAAAGTCAGTCGATCGACGTGCAGCCTCACCTTGCTAGTGTTTTCAGTTTTGACAACAAAATTTAGTTTCGACAGCAAAGTTCAGTTTCGACAGTTAAGTTCAGTTTCGACAGTTAAGTTCAGAGATGAGCGGCTGATGTATTTTACATCTAGCACTTTGTGGTTATGTATTTTACGTCATGTATTGGAGATGCTATTAGAATTTCACTCAGGTTAACATTGTTCGTTGTCTCTCTTGTCCTGCTTCAGCCTCGGCGTCGTACAACTCACCGGAGCTGCTCCGACGATGAAACCCTCCATCACAGCGGAGCAGTACCTCGGGCTCCATCTCCAGACGCCTAAGATCTTCTTCCCCTCCTCTAACAGCAAAGTCAGCCGAAGCATCCTCACCGGCCAACCCAATCACGCTGAGATCGACATGGCTTCGCCAAAGAGGTTGTACACTTGTTGCATCTCTTTTTTACTCTACATGTTATATATATTGTCCACTGAGCACACGGATTTGTTCCTTTAGTGTCTCCTTGAAAGAAAAAATGTAGGAATTTTAATTTTCACTTGTCCTCCTTTTCAAATTCCTATTCATGAAGCACAAGACTAAGAGATAGTAGCATAATAGCATTATAACCGTACATTTTCTTGTGGTTTGACTTAATCTCACCATGCTTCTTTGCATCCTGTGATCTTCCAATTGTTGTGAATCGAACACCCAGATTGGCAGAAATCCTGTGTTTTTTAATTCTCTATTTTGCACGTGGATTCCTATCCTATTCGTGTCTATTTCCTATCCCTGCATTGTTGGAATCCTCCAATTCAAACGAGCCCTTACAGAATTACTTCTCTTACAGATAGTTGTCAAAGAAAACCTTGCGTGGTTTGTCCCGCTCCTGCTGCGTCGTCGTCCACCCCAGCTTAGCTGCTCCAACGACATAAGGGTCCAGCACAGCAGGGATCCGGCCTCCAGACTGTCTTTCGCCGCCTCAGATCTTCTTCCCCGCCGCTGGCAGCCATGAAAACTGCATTACCATCATCAACCGAGCAGATGACCTCGAGGACTATACACGGGCCCGCAAGAGAGGTCGCACTCTTTCGTGTCTGCTTACGTTATGCATCGCTTAATATTACATGCTACTTTATCGTCCTGTTCGCCGATTAGACTCTGAGTCAGCTCCAAACTAATGGTCAAACTTGAGTTTTTAAATGGTTGTGGGGTACATATCGGGGCCGCTATCAATAGTATCTATCTACTATCTGGTTAATCTCCGGTGTCTACTATGAGTTTCATGTTGGGTGGGAAACAAACAGTAAAGAAGACATTATTTGTATTTTTTAACTGAAGCCATTATCTGCCTGATATTATTGGTTTTGGGTCTATCCACAGGTTGCTACCATCACTCTGGATTTCTGCATGCACTCCTTACATAATCTCACTATGTTTTATTCCTATGCATGACAGTTATTGTAAACAATGGAACTGAACATGTAGAGCAAAAGAGACGAGCCTTGCGCGGCAATAAAATTTCATGCAGATGTCGCTCCATGGTAGGCGCAAAGGCAACCCCCCCTCCACGCATTTCGGATTGTAATCGAGAGGAAGATATCTGTTCTAAGGGGGATTCAGAAGGAGAAGACGACTCCTATTTACCCCCTGAGGTCTTCGCTCTAACTTGGCATGCTGATGTTGGTTATACCATGCATATGGTGTCTTGCATTGCTTACTTTATACATCAAATATGTCATTTGCTTAGTTTAGACATCCTTTGTGCGAATGCCATCTGTTTAGTTTATTCATCATTTATGTGAATTATGCAACACCATCTTGTTTAGCTAGGCATCATATATGTGAACTTTGCAATGCCATCCTGCTTAGCACGTCATCTTATATGTAAATTATATCAGGCCATCCTTTTTTTTCATTACATATTACATTTGTCAACAATATTAGTACATTCAACTGCTCTTCGTGTGCATCAGCCATTTGACACGGTGATGGAAAATTCTGGAGTGAAAACAAGGTCTTCAAAGTAGACTATGCTATCTGACGAAGCGCATATCTCGCTGGTTACGGATAGCTCCTCAGAGGAGGATTCAGAGACAGATGACCAGTCCTA
>NC_041390.1:436034064-436046043 GCF_002162155.2 Triticum dicoccoides
GAGGTGTATGCTCTAACTTGGCAGGGTTATGTTGCTCATATCGTGTGTATGGTGTCTCACATTGCTATGTCATTTGATTAGTTTAGACATACTTTGTGTGAATGCCACCTATTTAGTGTCTAATTACCATATATGTGAATTATGCATTGACATCTTGTTGCAAGACATTATATATGTGAATTATACGATGCTATCTTGTTGCAAAGGCATTATATATGTGAATTATGCAATGCCATGTTGTTTAGCCAATCGTTATGTATGTGAATTATATCATGCTATCATTTTTTTGTATTACATGTTCCATTTGTCGACAATGTTTGTATATTCAACTACTCTTCCTGTGCATCAGCCATTTGAAGTGGTGATGGAAGTATCTGGAGTGAAAACAAGGTATTCAGAGCAGATAATGCTACCTGCTGAAGCAGACATCTTGCTGGTTACAGAGAGCTCCTCGGAGGAGGATTCAGAGACTGATGACCAGTCCTATTTCCCCCCTGAGGTCTATGCTCAAACTTGGCAGGGTTATATTACCCATGTCATGCATGTTGTCTTGCATTGCTTAGTTTTTACATCATATATGGACTGCCATCTGCTTACTTGCTTACTATATAAATCATATATTTGAATTATATCATGCCATCATGTTTACATAGTACATACACATCATCTATCTGAATTATGGCATGGCAACCCATTTAATAAAGACATCATATAGTTATATCATCTCATCCTGTTTAGTGTTTACAGTCATCAAATTATGGCATTCTATCCGTGAATGTATGTGAATTATGGCATGCCAACCTATTTAATAAACACATTATATAGTTATGTCATGCCATCCTGTTTACATAGTCTCATATTTTGAACTATGTCTTTCCATCTTTTTTAGTTAGCCATCATAATGTGAAATTGTGTCATGCTATCCTGTTTAGTTAGCCATCATATATGTGAAATTGTGTCATGCTATCATGTTTGGTTAGACAACATAAATATGAATTATTTCATGCGCTCTTTTATTCCCCACTATCCATTGCACCTGTCTATCATACAATGTCTATACTTTCAATTACTTTTCTTGTTTATCAGCCATTTGAATTGGAGAGCATGATGGCAGTATCTAAGGGAGTAACAACACGGTCTTCAGAAAAGATAGTGCTACCAGTTGATGCAGATAGAACCATGGTTGTACTTGCCCAAGGACCACATCCACCACACATAACCCAGACTCTCGCAAATTGTACCCCTACCTAGTTGGACAGAGAACCAGCTACACCCCTTCTAACCACAACCCTGGCAGATGGTAATCCAGTTCCAGTTGACACAACACCCTCTCCACCACAGAGCACCCAAACACGAGCATTTATTAAGGGAACTGCAGTGCCCAAAGCATGAGGACCACCACTCCGAATCCCAACTCAACGCTTAAAGGAGAAGAAGATTTGTTCTCAGGTCAGGTTCTGTAGCTATGGTTCATACTCCTTTGCTCTTGCATTATTGTATTTACTCATACCAACTATTTTCAAATTTGAAGGATGGAATTGAAACTCCAATGGTGCAACAGGTATGTTTTAAACCTGTTTCTTTAACTGGTTTGCTGTTGTAACCTGCTCTATGTTGATTTTAGTTTCAATTGAATAAACAGTTATGCTCTCATGTCATGCACATTACAAGTGTTGTTATTGCTCTATAGTTACCCACACTTATATTCTGTCTATTCTGCTTTGTCTTGAACAAATATTATTTGAATTGTGTCTCTATCTTGATTTGGCAACAAAAACTAGAATGATATAGACCATAAAGTGACCATGGTACATAGATATATGTTTGTTTCATGTTGTTATCCTGTCCACTTTACTACTGAACTCATTTACCAAAATGAGTTTCATATACAACATGGTAAACATGTGACGTGTCTGCTTGTTTCTCTTTTAGAATGCGGACAAAATATTGGAGAACAGTACCACGTTATCCAATGGTAAAGGAAGTAATGCAGATAAGGTTCAAGATAGTGAGACATCCCTGTTGGTCTCCAAGAAAGCTGATAAAAACTATCTTGACGATACTGAGGGAATCCAAAAGTCCTGTCTTGATGTAGTGTCCGAGTTACTGGCCACTACTGCTGGCACAAGCTCTTCGAACTCGCTGCCTGAATCAGTTCGTCTTCTTGAGTCTCAACTTCAAGTTGAAATACATCGATCAGATGTGCTGCGACAGGAAGCTGAAGGACTGAGGAAGTCCCTGTAGAATTCAGATGCATATTTTCTGGTGCAACAGCAAGCGCTGGAGGATTTAAGCGCCAAACAAGAGAAAGTTAATAAGCTTGCTAAGCATCTTGCCAGCATTATGGGTACCCAGTGGATACTTGCCAGCGCTGGAGGATTTATGCTGCTTTGTTCCCTATATTTGCACTGGTGGCAAACTTTGATGCCCAGTGGATGTAATATGTGTAATAGCCGTGATAGCCTAGAGTTAGTTGCTTGCTTATTTATTTCCTTGTTGTCTTGTTTATTTGTTTGCTTCTAGTCATTGCAGTTCTTTTTCCGCGGTTAGCTAGTGGCTGCAATAACCTATTTTTTTAAACTAGGCCACAATAACCATGGGCTAATATTTACTGTAGTGACACTGGGCCTCCTACTGGCCGTAGAAACAGTGGTCCTTCTACGGGTCATAGAAACAATGGGCCTTCTGCGGGCCGTATCATCAATGGGCCTTATACGGGCCGTACGATCGATTGGCCAAACATGGGCCAAACAGACCGCATTATGGCTGTAAATGGGCTAGAGTTGGAATCGTCCGTTCATGGGCCGACCATAACGGGCCATCGTTAATAGGCATATTTGATGATGCTATGAAAACGGCCCAACGTATTAACGGACCACAAACGGGCCGACTGTAACCACGGGCTGAATTTGGCCCACAAGCAGAAAATGACAGTAACGGGCCATAAGTAAACGAATGCTGGAAATGAGCCCAAGAATAAATGGGCTATGAGAAGGCCGAAAGATAACATGGGCTGGAAACGACCCAACAGAATAACAGGCCGTTAATGGGTATAAAGTGATACACTGTTCATTACGGGCCAGTTTCACCACGAGCCATTAATGGGTGTAAAGTGATACACTGTTCATTACGGGCCAGTTTCACCACGGGCCGTTAATAGTCTAAGAGTTACATAGGTCCTCATATGGACCGAAAGACGTCATGGTCCATACATGGGCCAGAAGTGAAAATGGGCTGGAATCATATTGGGTGGCCCAGATGATGCTACTGGGCCTAATTCGGATAGGGCGTAACGGGCCTTGGGTTAGCGGGCTATAAATGGGCTATATGCGAACATGTCGTTAACAGGCTTTACATGGGCCGGCCCGGCACCTTTTCACCAAGTTAAACGGGCTGACCTTTTCACAGGAATGGGCCTCTGTTGGGCCATGCCACGTGTCGACGTATCATAGGTGCCTACTGTCCAATGAGTGGATGACATCTATCCCAACGATGAGCCGACACGTGTTTCCTCCAGCCAATGATGATTTTACATGTGGAAAATCCCCATTGGTCGGGGCTGTTAATGGGTTATCGGATCCAAAACTTGACCCAATAGCTTAATGGCGTTCCGTTACGGTGGATGCCACGTGTCGGTCACCCTTGACGAAAGCACTTCTGTGACGCGGGATTTATCGTCATGGAAGTGGACACTTCCGTGATGATAATTTTGGTAATGTCATGGAACACTTCTACGACAGCACAGGTATGACTATCTTGATTCTGTCATAAAATCATCATGGATGTACATGCATGACAGAAAATGCGACCTACTGTGACAAACACGTATAATCACAGAAGTGTTTTTTTTTGTAGTGTATCCACATGGCCCGTGGAGACGACCTTCATGCCATTAAATCTCAAAGGATCAGCTCGGCACTGGTTAAACAGTCTGCCTGAAAACTCAATTGGCAGCTGGGAGGAGTTGGAAGATGCCTTCCGCAATAACTTTCAAGGTACATATGTCCGGCCACCGGATGCCGATGACCTAAGTCACATTGTCCAGCAACCTGGAGAGTCCGCCAGCAAGCTCTGGACTAGGTTTTTAGTTAAAAAGAACCAAATTGTTGACTGTCCAGACACGAAAGCCCTCGCGGCCTTCAAACACAGCGTCCGGGACGAGTGGCATGCCCGCCACCTCAGTCAGGAAAAACCAAAGTCTATGTCAGCCCTTACCTCTCTGATGACCCGCTTTTGCGCGGGAGAAGACAGTCGGCTCGCCCGTAGAAGCAATAGCGCCAGCGATCCGGGCACCACCAAAGTGCGGGATGGTAATGGAAAGCCACGACGCAATAAAAACAAATGTCGCAATAATAATGAGGGCACACAGGACATAGTGGTCAATGCTGGATTCAGCAGCCCCAAACCCGGCCAACGGAAAAAGCCATTTACGGCAAACAAAGACGGACCATCCAATTTAGACAAAATATTGGATAGGCCCTGCCAGATCCATGGCCACCCCAATAAACCAGCTAATCACACCAACATAAGTTGTTGGGTCTTCAAACAGGCTGGCAAGTTAAATGCCGAACACAAGGGAAAGAGGTCGTCCGGTGATAGCAACGACGAACAGGCTCACCAACCAAACAACGGGGGTCAAAATCAGTTTTCCCCTGACGCAAAAACAGTAAACATGGTATACGTGACACACACCCCTAGAGGTGAGCGCACGGAACACTCCCTCCGTACAGGAGATCATACTATGGCTACCTCAGCCGAACTACGCAGCAGCCTTGTCACGCCGCATACCATGTCGGCCATCATGCCGCCGGTCTCCATTCAACATGACCGATCAATGTCCATATTGGACTAGCAATTCAGCTTCCACCATTCGCCTAATATTCCTTTGAAGTGGGTACCGCATGTACATAATTATGCACTTGAAATACCCTGGGCATCGGCGGAAGCACAATGAGGGTGGGCCCGCAAACCCCTATAACCCTACTTTTCTAACTGCCCTTTTCCTTTTTTCCCTCTACAGGTAGCTCAAGGGCCGGTCACCCCGAGGACTCTACCAAAGTTAGGGTTCGTACAATCACCCAAGGATTATTCCTGTCAAGGAATCCCTTAACCGAGGACAGGTGGCGCAGACGTGCAACAGGAGGTCCAAAATAACTTTTTGTAGACCGCGCTCTCTATTCCGAGCCTGTAAAGTGCCTTTTTCCTCAGTCTTCAACCCCTGGCATGTCAAATAGCCAGAGTCGCGGCTTTGTTATCTATATAATAATTGGCATATCACTCAGCTCCCAGTAAAAGTAGCCAGTGTCCAGTATGGACTTTTTCCTAATCGATCCGAATTTTTGCTCCCGTGGTTGTTTTACACACACACCTCAGCATAACCCGCCAGGGGCTTGGTATGGGAACAAATGAGTTGCCGGCAAGTCCGAACAGCTTTATAGCGTACTTCGGCGTCGTGAGTTTGACCTTATATGCATCAGCTCCGAATCATGTCTTGGGTCAATAGTTGGGTTGCCCGGCTCCTGTGCTTGCTACCTACGTTCCGCTCTATCGGCTCGGGTAGTAAAAGGAGAACTACTGCGATTGTGCTTTTGGTTCATCTGTTCAAGCACCTCATTAGAGAAAGCCGAAAACTGACTGTCATGATGCGGCGAGAGCTGGTCAACCACTCGACGACTTATCAGAATCTTTAGCGATTCTCTCTGTGTCATACGAAGGATCCTTTTCACATCATTTTTTGCAATGCATCTTATTAAAAAGAAGTCGCGTATGTACCAGGGGCTATATCGTAGACCCACCATAAAACTCCTACGGCTAAGTGAACTGTTAACGCCCTATAGTCTGATTGCCTGGTTCGCCGCATTGTCACCTCCATGGACCAAGACGTTGGGCCAAGAGTGATTAAATACTTTTCTGAACACCCCCGTACTTCCTACGAGGGGGCTGAAGCCGACGACTGTAAAACTTTCAGATTATATAAAAACGACCGCACAGGAGGAGCAAAAGCTTTCGAGCAAAACATAAAAATAGGTTAAATATAAAATTGTCTTTTACAATTCCCATAAACCTCACTCGAATATTATCTCTTTTGAGCATTGACCCTTTATCAAGCGGGCAGCCTCTAAGACCACCTCAAAATAATGCTATGGTGCGTGATGGTCCTTGCCCTTGGGTGGACTCTCCGTTGCAACATCGATGGCCTTCATCTTCCCCCAGTATGTCTTGACACGGGCAAAGGCCATCCGTGCACCCTCAATGCACGCCGACCGCTTAACAGCGTCGATACGTGGCGCCGCATCAACAAGCCGCCGCACCAAGCTGAAGTAGCTATTCGAAATAGACTTAGTTAGCCACAGCCAGATTATGGCGTTCTTCATGGCAGCGCCGGATATCCTATGAAGCTCGGCCCATTGGGACATTTGTTCATTCAGCAACAGAGGGCGCTTTGATGGCCAAATTTTGACCAGAAAAGCTTCTCCATTGTATACCCCTCTTGCATTTGGTAAAAATGTGCCGCATCGGAAGAACTCTTCGGCAAGTCCGAAAACTCGTCTGGAGAACTCCACACTTGGTTAAGCTGAGCATAGTTCGGATCGCCGAACTTAGTCTGTAGCAAAAAGGGCTTACCGGCCGCAATCTCCCTAGCTTGCCAGATCTCCTCACAGGTTGCTCTAGATTCAGACCGCACTTCTCTTGCCTCTCACAAGGCCTTGTCAAGTTCAGCCGTTTTGGCTTCATTCTCCTTCTCAAGATATTCACAGCGGCTAGTAGCATTTTTTAGTTCGAGCACCATCACGGATATTTTCTCCTCGTCTTGGCGCCAAGCAGCTTGTTCGGCCTTTAGCTCAGCCGACGCCTTTTCGGAAGCCGCATTACTAAACCGGGCCTGCTCCTTGGACCGGGCCAACTCCGCCTGAAGAATCTCAACGGCGGCAACACCATCTGCAGCCATATATATCCCAGTATGCAATTTTCAGCGTCACGCTTATATTACAGACACGTATGTATTAGGACTACTCCGAATACATACCTTGCGACTCGTCAAGACGCCTATTGATTAACGCAATGTCATCCCCTGCCACATCAAGCTTCCACTGCAGCTCGACAATATCCGTAGTCCGGGCAGTCGTCAGGGGAGAAACAGCATGTGTTCCAATTAATCAGGTCAGTCCCTGGGCATTTCTTTTGATCCTCTGATTGCCTCCCTCGGGAAGCCAATCAGAGTCTCAGGGGCTACTATCTATACACAGGTGCATTTCGTGAATAAAAAACAATGGAACATATTACAGTACAAACCTCGAAACCTCTTAGCAGGCCCACAAAAGCCTCATTCGATCGTGCTTCGCAGACAGGACCTTTTCAACCACCATGCCCATCAAGGTACGATGTTCCTCTGAGCCGGACGCCTGCTGCAGCATGTTAGTCAGTATATCCGGTGCCTCTGGATCTCCGGAGGCTGTTGTAGGAGTATGGCCATCCTTTGAAGAGATCCATTTATTCATATCCGGCTGTAGACCGGATTGTTCGGGAGCTTCATTACTGGTCTCTGGACCCTGGGCCACCGAAGTATCACCTTTGGGTAATATCCTCATCATCCCTCGCATCACCTGTTGGTCGGTGGAGACCCTCCGCGACGACACCTCGAAGTTGTCCGCCCTATGGGGTGGACAGGCCGGTGGAGGCGTCTCGCTTTCCATCATATCTGGGAGAAGGTCCCCCAAGGAAGAGGATTGTTGAAGAAGACTACGTGCCGAACTGCAAAAAATATATATTCTAGGCATCACAAGAAAAAGAACGGGACAGGTCTAAAACATCCTTGCTTACTTACGATTTGGCCTGAGGCTTGTCCTCATCATAAGACTACGCGTCGACATCCTCCAAGCCTGAGCCGCCCGACAGAGGCATCTTGCCTCGCTTAGGAGCCTTTTCCTCCCAATCTTCGAGGCGACCCTTTTCTTTCCATGGGGGGAAGAGGCGTTGACCTCCCCCTCATTTTTGTCTTTGGACGATGGGATCTTGATTCCTCCGGACACGATGTCTGATGCACCTTCAGGATGGAGGCCATCTTTGGTCCTCTCCGCCTTGCCCCCCTTCGCAGGCATCTAGTATGGTACCAGGGCCAACATCCTTGCTAAAACAGGATTCGCTGGGCCTTCGGGCAGGGGGGCCGAACACATGATTAGTTCCGCTTTCTTTATCCAGCCCTAGAAGAAGATAGTTTGCTCAACACCATATTGCGGCATGCGTAACTACAAAGTGTTCGGAAGACAAGTGCTTACCGGGGTATCTGGACGGTGGCAGTCAAGGCCAGCGTCCTCAGTAGTGTCTGGCCAATGTTTTCGCTTCCCGAAAAACAGCTTCCACATCCCTTCGTGTGTAATGCCGAAGAAGTGTTGGAGGGTTCATGGTCCTTCTGGATTAAGCTCCCACATGTGGCGAGACCTGCACTGGCATGGCAGGATTCGATGAACTAGCATCACTTGAATCACGTTGACAAGATCGATGTCTCTCTCAAGGAGGGTTCAGATGCGGCTCTGTAGAGTTTGCACTTCGTCAACTGATCCCCAGTCCAGCTCCTTGTTAATCCATGATGCAAGCTATGGCGGAGGGCCGGAACAGAATGCAGGTATAGCTGCCCACTTGGTGCTATGGGGATCTGTGACTGAAACCATTCTCGCTGCCATTGGTTGGAGGTTTCGGTGAAAGAGCCTTTTGGCCAGAGAGTGTTGGTAAGCTTGCTCACTACAGCACCATCGCACTCCGCCTGTTCCCCGT
The DNA here is from genome assembly GCF_002162155.2 of Triticum dicoccoides. Classification (NCBI taxonomy): domain Eukaryota; kingdom Viridiplantae; phylum Streptophyta; class Magnoliopsida; order Poales; family Poaceae; genus Triticum; species Triticum dicoccoides. The sequence continues at coordinate 436,042,837 of NC_041390.1, forward strand.
CGACCACCTTTGGCTTCACACTAAAAGTCCTTAGCCATAAGCCGAAGTGTGGGGGATTCGGAGGAAGGCCTCGCATGTAATGATGAATGCCGAGACGTGGAGGAAAGAGTCCGGAGATAGATCATGAAAATCTAGTCCGTAATAAAACATTAGCCCCCGGACGAAGGGGTGAAGAGCGAGCCCTAGCCCTCGGAGGAAGTGGGAGATGAATACGACCCTCTCGCCAGCTCTGGGTGTCGGAATAACGTGTCCTTGAGCAGGAAACCTATGGTGGATCTCTGTGGTCAAGTATCTGGCCGCCCGAAGCTTCGCAATATCCTCCTCTGTAACGGAGGAAGCTTCCCATCGGTCTTGAGGGCTGGATCCTGACATGATGGGGAGGCTTGAAGCAATGAAGTCGGACCTTGGGTGCTAGAACTCGAGGTTGGGAAGGCTGAAGAGAGGTTTGGCATAAAAAATACGGCCCTTGGTTCCTTTATAAAGGCAGCGGGTATTGAACGCCCCCTCCTAAGCCTGAGAACCTGCCTATTCCTAAGGAATCTTTCCCGCAGGACGGTTGGGTTACTCACGCTCATATTGATGAGAATCCTGTGATAAGGGGACACGATCTCTGCTTCGACAGGATGTGCCAACAAAAACCACACCTCGAAATGTGGAACGGCGGGACAGGAAACGGTTCGAAAGAATGACTGGACAAACATGACATCACATTACTAAGTGGTCAGCAGATTGGATTCGTGAAATATTATACTCTCTACGGCTGTGTGTTGTAGATCCAGACACCTTTGTTTCGTCCGAAGAATATCTTGGAGTTCGGAAGGAGGAACCCGCCTTGCAATGCCGAAGACAGATCTATGCGCCGGATACCTTGTCATTGAAGCCAGGTTCAGGGGCTACTGAGGGAGTCCTGGACTAAGGGGTCCTCGGGCATCCAGCCTGTTAACTATGGGTCGGACTAATGGGATGTGAAGATACGAAGACCGAAGACTACACCCGTGTCCGGATGGGACTCTCCTTGGCATGGAGGGCAAGCTTGGTGACCAAACATGTAGATTCCTTTCTTTGTAACCGACCTTATGTAACCCTAGATCCTCCTGGTGTTTATATAAACCAGAGGTCTTAGTCCGGAGAGAGGGATATTCATTACCATAGCCATACAAGCTAGACCTCTAGGGTTTAGCCATTATGATCTCGTGGTAGATCAACTCTTGTAATACTCATATTCATCAATATCAATCAAGCAGGACGTAGAGAGGTCCCGAACCTGGGTAAACATCGTGTCCCCTGTCTCTTGTTACCATCGACCTTAGACGCACAGTTTGGGACCCCCTACCCGAGATCCGCCGGTTTTGACACCGACAATGGGCATCTTGCTAGTACTACTTATAATATATATATAGAACACTGATTATAATTTGGGCTAATGTGTGGCTTTTGCAGCTCAGGGCTAAATACTTGTCATAATGTAGGGGGCGGGGCACTATACTTTGTGTGATAAACATGGTGTACGTATGGAACATGGTTTAGATTATGAATATATAGTTAGTACATCAAATGTACTATTATTTGGAATCAACATCAAGTGTATTCAAAAATTGAATTCGAGTTCATATAGTACACATAGTTCATATCTATCTCTATAGTAATCAGGTGGTGTGTTGTTAAGGTAATACACGAATGATGGTTGAAGCTGGCAACAATCATGATTATAGATTCTTATTGAAATAGAGAAACGAATTCAAATTTAGTTCGAATTGCAGCGGTAGTATAGACATTTGGAATGCGCTAAAATGTTGGTATGAGTAGGTTACATGCATTATACAGCCAGCGAAAAAATTTAATTGGACATAACATGGATTCATACTCGAATTTAATGGTGTGCTTTATGTAAGTTGCATGTCATATATTATTGCTCTAATATTTGGTCAAAGTTAGCCTCGAAAAACGCATTATGCCCTATATAGATGAAAGGAGGGAGTAGCTTTGAATAGCATTTGTATTGTAGAACGGGACACGACTCTCTCTTTGTGTGGTGTGAATAGTTTTATTTTTTTTGTTTTTTCTCGTCGAGGCAAGTGCGAATTGATTTGGTACGTACAAGTACAATATTACACGTTAGGCTTGTCCCTAAATTTCAACCCGTGCCTTGTTATATCCCGAAAATTCAGATATCGTGCTCCCAAAACCGGCGCCTTCACAACCTGCGCCTTGCTTTCCCGAAATTACAAAGCGCATGAAAACTCCCTCCAGCTGCCAAATCCCGACACGCAAAATCCCTCTTCTAACCCTGAGCCGAAAGGGCCGCTAGTTCAAATTGGTGGGGGTATTTTTGTAACACACCCTACATTTTGGACAAGCGCGTCCCTAAGTCATGGTTCCCCCCTCCCATCGCCTCCTTTTCACCATTAGAAATCCCAGGCCGTCATAACCTCTCCGCTCCAGCCGTGAAACCCCACCCTCCTCCGTCTGCCACCTCACCACTTCCCAGTCGGAGCCTCTTCCCCGATGACGTCGTCCACCGCAATAGCTCCACGTCCCTCATCCACCTCCTCGGATGAGGATCCGTCATCCATCTCATCGTCCCGCTGGTTCAGCCTCCCCGTCCTCCACCTCCAAGGAGTTGCTCCGACGATCGCCTCGTCTATTGCGGCTGCTCCATCCCCACAACACCGCCTTAACCTGCTCCACATCCTCACCGACTCCTCGGACGGAGCCGAGGCCTACTCGGCGCCACCAAAGAGGTTTTACACTCATCGCATTGCACCTTCTCCTTAACTCGACCTCTCGATGTCGATGGTACTCCATCCCGCACCCCGATGGAGCGGCTACCTCGAAGCCAGTGCCGCGGGTGACATCTCCATGGCGGCTCTCCCCTAGTGCGAGGCCCCTTCGACGACGGCGTCCATACCAGTCGGATCTGCTGTTGCTGCTCCGGCTCTCGCTCGCTCGCGCTGCTGCTGCTGCTGCTGCTCTCCCCCTTGTCGTGCTGCTGCTTTGCTCCGATTTAGCTACACTTCAGTCGACTGAATCGACTTTTGGGTCAGTCAATTTTCAGGGGGTGGGGGGCCTCGCCGGAGTTAAAGAAGAACCACCCGCAGCGGGGAGGGGGGCTCGCCGGAGAGGTACCCCACTATCTATCTCAGGGTTCAGGGTGGGGGTGGTGGCCGCTGGCGGTGGGGGCAGTGGCGTGGGGATTGTCGGAGAAAA
>NC_041390.1:436046504-436056460 GCF_002162155.2 Triticum dicoccoides
CTAGAGGGCTGACTGGGGTGGCGGCGGACCGGCGATGGGGAGTTGTTTCGGGGCGGCGAGACGGCGGCAGACCGGCGGTGGGGAGTTGTTTTCTGGCGGCGCGGGGGGCGGCGGTTCGGCCGATGGTGGCTGGCGGCTCAGGGGGGTGCAGGTTGAAGATGAACTGCAGGCCCACCCTAAACTACCTGTGAAGTGCCTCTCTGCTACCATTGCGTTCAATTTCGACAGTAACATTCAGATTCCACAATAAATTTCAGTTTCGACAGTTAAGTTGAGAGTCAATAGTTTTTACCTCATCTGTTGTAGTCAGGTGGTTTTTGGTGTTAATGTATTTTACATCATATATAGGAGATTCTATTAGAATCCCACTTGAGATTAACGATGTCTGTCTTGTGCTGCTTCAGTCTCGGCGTCTTATGGCTCACCGGAGCTGCTCCAACGACGGAATGATCCATCACAACAGAGTAGTGCCCTGGACGCCGTCTACAGATTCCTCAGATCTTCCTCCACACCTTCGACAGCCACCTCTACCTCAACTTCTTCAGCGACCAACCCAATGATGTTGAGGTCGACACGGCTACAGCAAAGAGGTTGTACACTTGTCACATCACTTATTACTCTACATTCATGTCGATCCATTAGGGCTATTTTGGTTCAAAGGAAAAACATAGCAATAGGAAATTTCCTATGGCACTCTACTATTCAATTATTCATGCATTTTGTTGAAAGGAATGGAGCAAAACATCCACCTGGACCTACTTTTCAAAATCCTATGCATGAAAACAAGACCAAGTGCATTAGTGGCGGAATAACATTCTAACTGTACACGCTTTCATATGGTTTCACTTTATTTTGGCCATGTTTCTTTGCATTCCTCTGGTCCTGCAATTCCTGTGAACCAAACACCCAAGTTGACAGAAATCTTGTGTTCACAAATGCTTTGTTTCCCATGTGCATTCCAAACTTATTCTAGTGTTTTTCCTCCTATCCCTGCATTTTTAGAATCATGCAAGCCAAATGAGCCCTTACAGAATTACTTTAGTTACAGGTAGGTGTCGAAGAAAACTTTGTGTGGTTTGTCCTACTCCTGCCGCGACGTCGTCCACCTCACCTGAGCTGCTCCATCGACAGAAGCGTCCACCAAACCAAACATCAAGACTCCCGACCATCTTTCGCCGCCTCAGATCTCCTTCCCTGCTGCCGGCACCCACCGCAACAGCATCACCGTCATCGACTCAGCAGATGAACCTAAGGAGTACACGGGTCCACAAGAGAGCTCGCACTCTTTTGTTTCTGCTTATGTTATGCATTGCTTAATATTACCTGCTACAATATTGTCGTGTTCACCTGTTAGACTCCAAGTCGGGTCCAAATTGATGTTCAAACTTGAGTTCTAAATTAGTTGTGGGGCACATATCGAGGCAGCAATGAATAGTATCTCTGTCTAATATCTGGTTCACCTAGGGTATGCCTATGTTGTTCATCTTGGGTGGGAAACAAATAGTAAAGCAATAATCATCTGTTTTTATTAAATTAAAGCAATCATCACCCTGCTATCATTATTTTCTGATCCATCCACTGGTTGTTACCATTACTCTAGATTTCTACATGCTTTCCTTACATAATCTGACTATATCTTTTTGTATGCATGTTAGATATTGTACACAGTCATGTTGAACATGTAGAGAAAAAGAGAAGAGTTTTGTGCGGCAATACAATGTCATGTAGACATCGCTCCATGGTGGGTTCAATGGCAAACCCTCCCCCCCCCCTCTCCAGATTGTAATCCAAAAAAGATATTTGTTCTCGGGAGGATTCAGATGCAGCTGACCACTCCTATTTACCCCCCCCAAGGTGTTTGCTCTAACTTGGCATGATGATGTTAGTCATATCATGCATATGTTGCCTTGCAATGCCTACTTTCGACATCATATATGTCATCTGCTTAGTTTAGACATGTTATGTAATGCCACCTATTTAGTATCAATATCATATATGGGAATTATGCAGTCTCATGTCTTTTAGCCAGCCATAATATATGTGAAATGTGCAATGTCATCCTGTTTAACCAGGCATCATATATTTGAATGATATCTTGCCCATCCTTTTCTTCATTACATTTCCATCTATCGACAATGTTTGTACATTAAACAACTCTTCCTGTGAATCAGCCATTTGAGTGGGTGATGGAAAAATCTGGAGTGAAAACAAGGCCTTCAGAGCAGACAATGCTACCTGTCGAAGCAGATCTCTTGTTGGGTCCCGATATCTCCTCGGAGATGGATTCAGAGACAGATGACCTGTCCTATTCCCCCACCGAGGTGTATGCTCTAACTTGGCATGGTTATACTACCCATATCATGCATGTGGTGTCTTGCATTGCATAGTTTAGACATCATATACACAATATTCAACACCATGTTCTTAGTTCAGACATCATATATGTGAATGCCCTTTGCTTAGCATATAAATCACATATGTGAATTAAATCATGTGATCCTAATTACTTAGATAACATGTATGTGAATTATGTCATGTGATCATGTTTAGTTAGTCATCATATCTTTGAACTATGTTATGCTATGCTATCCAGTTTAGATAGACATCATATATGTGAAATTATGTCATGCTATTCATTTTAGTTAAACAATATACATGTCAACTATTTCATGCCCTCTTTTTTCCACACTATCTATTGCATATGTCTCTCATACAATGTCTATACATTCAACTGTGTTTCCTGTTTATCAGCCATTTGAACTGGAGCGGGTGATGGCAGTATCCAGCGGAGTAAAAACACGGTCTTCAAATAAAACAGTGCTACATCTTGGTGGAGATAGCACCCTGGTTGTACATGCACGGGAACCAGTCCTACCACACATAACCCAGACTCTCACAGATTTTACCCCTACTGCGATGGACAGAGAACTAGCTTCACCCAATCTAACCACAACCCCAGCAAATAGTAACCCTGTTCATGTTGACACATCACCATCTCCACCATAGAGCTCCCAAACAAAAGCAGTTAGTAAGGCAGCTCCAGTGCCCAAAGCGTCAGTACTACCACGGCGAACCCCAACTCCACCAATTAGTACACCTATTACTATGGAGGAAGCACAACCAACCATTCATAGTTTAGCATCTATTGCATTTGATGTTGTTAAATCCTATGTGCGTATCTTCCCATCATGGAAATATTATACTGAAGACGAAGGAAAATGCCTGCTGCAGGTGTTTGTCCAGGAGTTATGTGTAAGTAATGTTATTCATGGCAATTACTTTGCTTTGTCCCATACATTCTACATCCATGATGGTTATAATACAACAAATTTTCCCATTTTTCTCTATAGAGAAGGACCGGTTTGGAAACTCGGGATGAGGTAACCTGTGTTAATACCTCTACTATCTTCAAGAATGCTTGGTGGCAGTATCGAAATTACTTGAAGAAAACGTACTTCACTGTTAAAGAAACTCATCAAATTCCCTTAGGTTCTCCTGAGTCACATTTACTGGACGATGACTGGGAACGCCTTGTTCTGTACTGGTCCCGAACCAAGAATGTGGTAAGGTCTATGAGCTCATTTTATTTTTAGTACTATATGCTTGCGCCTTACTGTACTCTGTTCATGTAGAACAAGTGCTTCAACCTAAAGAACAACTGTTCTCATTTAAGATTCCATTTCTATCGTGCATACTGCTTTGCTCTTGTATCACTATATTTACTCATACAAACTTATTTTTAAATTGAACAATCCAATGGAAACTCCAATGGCACAACAGGTATGTTTATGCATGTTTCCTTAACAGGTTTGCTCTTATAAATAGCTCTGTTGATTTCAATTTCAATTGTGTATACAGTTGACTTCTCATATCATGCACATTGCTAGCATCACAACGGGGCCAATAGTGTTGTTGTACATGTAGACCCGTGGCACACATCTAAAATCTTGTTGTGTCGTGTAGTTTCCCACGCTTTGTATTCTTTCAGTGATGCTTTCTCTTGAACTGATATGATTTGAACCATGTCTCTATTTTGATTTGGCAAGACAATGCAGTGACCATAGGACATAGATATATCTTTGTTTTATGCTTTTATAATGTACTACTTGGCAATAGAAGACTTGGTAGTTTAATCTTGTCCACCTTACTAATGAACTAGTCCACCGAAATGAGTTTCATATACTAGTACATGCTAAACCTATTATGTGTCTGCTTGTTTTCTTCTTTTAGAATGCTGACAAAATATTGGGGAAGAGTGCCTTATTAAGCAATGGTAAAGGAAGTAATGCAGATAAGGTTCAGGATAGTGATACATCCTTGTTGGTCTCTAACAAAGCTGATAAAACAGCTAAGGAAAACCATCTTGAAGACAGTGAGACAACCGCAAAGTCCTGTCTTGGTTTACTGTTCGAGTTACTGGCCGCTACCGCTTGCACAAGCTATTCAAACTCACTGTTTGAATCAATTTAGTTTCTTGAGTCTCAACTACAAGCTGAAAGACATCGATCAGTTGTGCTGCGACAAGAAGCGGAAGGACTGCGGAAGTCCCTATAGCATTCAAATGCATACTTTCTGGTGCAACAGCAAGCGTTGGAGGATTTTAGCGCCAAACAGGACAAAGCTAATAAGCTTGCTAAGCTTATTGCCAGCATGGTGGATCCCAGGATAATGTTTCTTGAGCTCTTCTGAAGTTGTTTCAGTTATGGACTTGTTTTGCTGGCGCGTTTATTTGCACTGGTGGCCAATTTTGACGGCCAGTGTATGTAATATGCTGCTTTGTTCCCTATATTTGCACTGGTGGAGAACTTTGATGCCCAGTGGATGTAATATGTGTGATAGCTGTAATAGGCTAGCGTTAGTTGCTTGCTTATTTATTTCCTTATTGTCTTGTTTACTTGTTTTCTTGTAGTCACTGCAGTTCTTTTTCCACATTTTTCTAGTGGCCACAATAACCTATTTTTGGTAACTAGGCCACAATAATCATGGCAACACACGAACTGTTGTAACCATGGGCCTCCTGCGGGACATAGGATCCATGGGCGTTCTACGGGCCGTAGGATCCATGGGCCTTCTACGGGCCGTAGGATCCATGGGCCTTCTACGGGCCGTAGGATCCATGGACTTTCTATGGGCCGTATGATCCATGGGCCTTCTACGGGGCGTATGATCCATGGGCTTTCTACGGGCCATAGGATCCATTGGTCTTCTACGGGCCGTAGGATCCATGGGCCTTCTACGGGGCGTATAATCATTTCGCCAACACATGGGCCGTACTATTCGTGGACCATAATGGGCCGTTAATAGGCCGTATTTGATAATGTTATGAAAATAGCCCAACGGGTTAATGGGCCACAAACGGGCCGAATGTAACCACAGGCTGAATTTGGCCTACAAACGGAACAGGCCAGTAACGGACCATAACTAACCGAATTCTAGAAATGAGCCCAAGAATAAAAGAGCCCTTAGAAGGCCGAAAGTTAACACGGGCTGGAAACGGCCGAAGGAAAAATGGGCCGTTAATGGGTATAAAGTGATGCACTGTTCATTATGGGCCAGTTCCATCTCGGCCTTTAATGGGCCCAGAGTTACAAAGGGCCTCATATGGGCCGAAATACATCATGGGCCATACATGGGCCGGAAGTTACAGCAGGCTAGAACCATATTGGACGGCCCAGATGAAGCTACTAGGCTTAATTCTGATAGGCCATAAACGGGCTATATATGAACAGGCCGTTAACAGGCTTTCCGTGGGTCGACTCGTTACCTTATGACGAAGTCAAATGGGCCGGCCTTTTAACCAGGATGGGCCTCTGTTGGGTCGTGCCACGTGTCGATGTATCATAGGCGCCTCCTGTCCAATGAGTGGATGCCATCTGTCCCAAAGGTGAGCCAACACATGTTTCCTATGGCCAATGAGAATTTTACACATGGAAAATCCCCGTTGGTCTGGGTTTTTAACGGGTTATCGAATCCAAAACCGGACCCGATAGCTTAACGACAAACTGTTATGGTGGATTCCACGTGTCAGTTACCCTTGACGAAAACACGTCCATGACGCGCCATTTATCGTCATGGAAGTGGACACTTCCGTGATGATAACTTTGGTAATGTCATGGAACACTTCTATGACAGCATGATGTCTACTACACAACCTTCTTCTTATAGACGTTTTTGGGCCTCCAAGTGTAGAGGTTTGTAGGACAATAGCAAATTTCCCTCAAGTGGATGACCTAAGGTTTATCAATCCGTGGGAGGCGTAGGATGAAGATGGTCTCTCTCAAACAACCCTGCAACCAAATAACAAAGAGTCTCTTGTGTCCCCAACACACCCAATACAATGGTAAATTGTATAGGTGCACTAGTTCGGCGAAGAGATGGTCATACAAGTGCAATATGGATGGTAGATAAAGGTTTTTGTAATCTAAAAATATAAAGACAGCAAGGTAACTAATGATAAAAGTGAGCACAAACGGTATTGCAATGCATTGAAACAAGGCCTAGGGTTCATACTTTCACTATTGCAAGTTCCCTCAACAATAATAACATAATTGGAACATATAACCATCCCTCAACATGCAACAAAGAGTCACTCCAAATTCACTAATAGCGAAGAACAAACGCAAAGATTATTGTAGGGTACGAAACCACCTCAAAGTTATTCTTTCTGATCGATCTATTCAAGAGTCTATAGTAAAATAACATGAATCTATTCTTTCCGTTCAATCTATCATAGAGTTCGTATTAGAATAACACCTTAAGACACAAATCAACCAAAACCCTAATGTCACCTAGATACTCCAATGTCACCTCAAGTATCCATGGGTATGATTATACGATATGCATCACACAATCTCAGATTCATCTATTCAACCAACACAAAGAACTTCAAAGAGTGCCCCAACGTTTCTACCGGAGATTCAAGACGAAAACGTGTGCCAACCCCTATGCATAAGTTCACGAGGTCACGGAACTTGCAAGTTGATCACCAAAACATGCATCAAGTGGATCACATGATATCCCATTGTCACCACAGATAAGCATGTTCAAGACATACATCAAGTGTTCTCAAATCCTTAAAGACTCAATCCGATAAGATAACTTCAAAGGGAAAACTCAATCCATTACAAGAGAGTAGAGGGGGAGAAACATCATAAGATCCAACTATAATAGCAAAGCTTGCGATACATCAAGATCGTACCACCTCAAGAACACAAGAGAGAGAGAGATCAAACACATAGCTACTGGTACATACCCTCAGCCCCGAGGGAGAACTACTCCCTCCTCGTCATGGAGAGCACCGGGATGATGAAGATGGCCACCGGAGAGGGATTCCCCCCTCTGGAAGGGTGCCGAAACGGGTCTAGATTAGTTTTCGGTGGCTACAGAGGCTTCTGGCCGCGGAACTCCCGATCTATTCTATTCTCCGATGGTTTTAGGGTATATGGACATATATAGGCGAAAGAAGTCGGTCAGGTGAGCCACGAGGGGCCCATGAGGGTGGGGGCGCGCCCAGGGGATAGGACGCGCCTCCCTGCCTCGTGCCTCCCTCGAAGCTTCCCTGACGTCTACTCCAAGTCTCCTGGATTGCTTCCGTTCCAAAAATAAGTTCCGTGAAGTTTCAGGTCAATTGGACTCCGTTTGATTTTCCTTTTCTGCGATACTCTAAAACAAGGAAAAGATAGATATTGGCACTAGGCTCTAGGTTAATAGGTTAGTCCCAAAAATCATATAAAATAGCATATAAATGCATATAAAACATCCAAGGTTGTTAATATAATAGCATGGAACAACCAAATAATATAGATACGTTTGTCGGTGCGAACGACACCTATGGGATCACAAGAATCCTTACTGTGATTAGCGGGGCGCGGGGTCATGAGAAGAGCGGATCAAACAGATAGCAAATGGTTCATTTATCCAGGTTCGGGCCGCGAGGATGCGTAAAACCCTACTCCTGCTTTGGTGGATTGTATATCTGTGTTCTTGAGCTAGCTATGGGGCGTGAGGAGCTCCAAAAAGCCAAATCCTTCCTCTGATCGCCTCGGGCCTCCTTTTACAGAAAAAAGGGGTTGCCACAGTGGCACACAAGAGGTGGAAAGGGTACAGTGATGCAAGGTTATCCCTCGCATCACATGACAAGGCGCATTTAATGCATCTTGCTTAGGTGTCCTTGCTTTATCGGGGGCGGGGGAGAAACCTGTCTCGTCTGTCGCCGCTCCTTCTTGTGTTGACACGCGCCCTGGCCAGCGACGCCTGCGATGCCACATAGGTAGGCAGGCAGCTGAGGTGGCACAGTGGTGGGTCTTCACAAAGTTCTACATGCCGCCACGTAGGTTCCTGCCCAGCTGGTTGGGTCGGCAGCTGCATGCATGCGGTGGTGGAGGTTTAGTCGGCGTGGGCCTGATGGTGGCCCTGCGGGTGTCCTCGGCAAGGGCCTTGCTGGGGCGTCTGCTGTCATCCCCGGCAAGGCGCTTGTCGGGGGCCTTGTGGTCTTCCTCGGCTGGGATCCCGCCAAGGGTTGTCATCTCCTTAGTGCGTATCTGATCTTGAATGTCTTCAGAAAGATCTGCATGCCACCACGGGGATGTCTCCCGAATCCTTGCCCTTTGGGGGCAGTGGACTCAAGGGTGATTTGCTCCGTAGGCACGGGACGAGTCGCCGCGGCAAGGGTCTTGCCGGGGCTGCTAGAACTGTCTCCCGGCAAGGATCTTGCCGGGGGAGTCCGCTTCGTCCCCTTTGCTCTTTGTGGTCTTGGCCTTGGCGTCGTTCTAGTTCTCTTGAGCTTCGGTCTGACCCTGGCTCACCTCCCTTGCCTTGCTTGGTGTGGTGGTATTCGCGGCTCAGACTGCCCGAACAGTTATAGGGGTACAAAAAGTGTACCCCTCTTTTTGTACACCGACATGAGCCCCCGGGGCCTGGGCCACACATAAGCGCAATGCGTTGTTGGGCTAGGCCCAAAAACGGTGCGCGGGCAGGCGGGGCGGTTTTTACCGCGGTAAGATTCTTCGCGCGCTGCGCTTCCCACGATTCCCGCGCGTGGCGCGGCGTGGGGAGGCGCGTGTGTAACACCCCGGATGTAACTTTCCCTATTTGTACTCCAACTCTTGCCGTTTCCGGCGTTAAGTTATATTTATTTCTCGGGTTCGGGTCTTTGTCTCCGTGTGTTGTTTTCGTTTTCATGCATCTCATATCATGTCATCATGTGCATTGCATTTGCATACATGTTCATCTCATGCATTCGAGCATTTTCCCCGTTGTCCGTTTTGCATTCCAGCGCTTCGTTCTCCTCCGGTGGCCATTTCTAGGTTTCTTTCGTGTGTGGGGTTTAAACATTTCCGGATTGGACCGAGACTTTCCAAGCGGCCTTGGTTTACTACCGGTAGACCGACTATCAAGTTTCGTATCATTTGGACTTCGTTTGATACTCCAACGGTTAACCGAGGGACCGGAAAGGCCTCGTGTGTGTTGCAGCCCAACACCCCTCCAATTTGGCCCAAAACCCACCAAACTCTGCTCCATGTCCTAGAGCGTTCGATCACGATCGCGTGGCCAAAAACCGCACCTCATTTGGACTCTCCTAGCTCCACTTATGCCTATAAATACACCCCCCGTTTTTCGGATCTCCTCCTCCCACGAAACCCTAAAAAGCATCCCCGCGCCGGCCGGACACGTCCGATCCGACCGGACGCATCGCCGCAGCCAATCCAGCGCCGCCACGTGTTGGGTGGACCACTTCCCCGCCGCCGCTCCCGCCGGCCCGCCCAGGCCCGAGGCGGGCCCGCTCCTGCGCCCGACCGGGCCACTCGCCGCCGCGCGCCCGAGGTCCCGTGCCGTTGCCTGCTCCGTCCCGCGCCGCCGCCTGCTCCGCCCCGCGCCGCCGCCTGCTCCGCCCCGCCGGCGTGCCCCCGCCGCTGCAGGCCGAGCTGCCCCGCGCAGCCGCCGCGGCCGCCTCGCCG
>NC_041390.1:436057091-436089740 GCF_002162155.2 Triticum dicoccoides
CGTCCGGCGACCCCGGCCCGGCTAGATCCGGCCGCCGGCCACCGGATCCGGCCGCCGGCCACCACCTCCTCCCGCCGGCTTGCTGCGTTTCTTCTTCCCGACGAACAGCTACAGTGCCCGGCCGCGCCTCGGTATCCGTGCAAGCCCTAGATCTGAGAGAGAGGTTGAAATTTCGTCCAAGTCCCCAGAATTTTTACTTCATATGCACATGTTCGAGGCCCCATAACTTTGCATCCGTAGCTCCAAATTGGGCATATAGTATATCAAAATGTTCGTCTCGACGAGTACATCATTACATTCCATTGTATCATTTTCATTTGAGTTCATCTTGGTGCCCAAAATGCTGTTAGAAGGAGGCTTCGTGAGTTAATTGTCAGATCTGCTAGTTCATCTTAGACTTTTGTCATTTTTGCCATGATTATTGTGTGCATGCTATGCCTGTGAGTCCTTCATATGTTTTGTTAAGCATTTTGTCTTTTTTCCAGAGGTGCAACCCATGAATTTTTAGGATGTGTGTGGTGACTTCTGAAAGCTTGCAAAGTGAGGCACCCGGTAAATCTGTTTTCAGGGACTTAGTTGTTTTCACTGTCTGGGATTATTTAGTTCATGATGCCATATGTTCAGCTTGTTTCCTAGTGATCCGTGCCTCTTTTGAGGATGATCAGTAAGGGAGTTTTGTTAATCATGTTATGATCTATCCATCCATGTCTTTGTTTGCAATTATGGAGCACCATAGCTTGAGTCAATCGAGCTCTACTTTTGCTTCGTGGTGAATCTGGGCAGATCGTCAACTCGTTTGCGATTTTGCCAATGTTATTGTAGTTGATCCGTGCATGCTATGCCATTGTTCTTGCCATGTCTAGCTTGTATTTTGTGCCTTCTTAATGTATGTATGCTTTCCTTGCCATGACTTGCACCGTGGTGAGTGCGTCGAGCTCGTTTACATGCCTTCGTGAGTTATATTTCAGCATGTCTCAGTTTTCACTAAGTCTGAAAACTGATTGTGTTTTAGCTATGTTCGTGTGCCCGTTAGTATATTTTGTGATCCCTTTTGGCCCCAGGTCATTTTGGGACTTTTGTTAAACTTGTTGAGTAGCTCCATGCCATGTTCTTACTTGTCTTAATCAGGTCTTTTTTCATGTTGTTTCGCTACTCCGAAGAGGGCTTCGTGATCTGAAATTTCAGACAAGTGTTAATTTCACTAAGTCTGGAATCTGTTTTGCATTTGCGTTTTTGCCATGCTTGTTTGAACCTCTTAATGGATGAATTGGCCGTGGCTCAGTGCTAGTCTTTTGTTAAGCATCTTGTGTGCATCCCTGCCATGTATTTTGTTGTCTTGTTTGGTGGCTGTAGCATGTCCATCTCATTGCATTTAGGTGCCTACTTGCTGTAAATCGCAGACCGGTGTCATTCTTAAAACGCTTGCCATTTCCAAACCGTAACTCCGATTCCGGCGTTCTTTATATCGTTTTCAAGCGATTTCATCCCCTATTTCCAGTGGCACCCTTGGTTTTCCAAGTTGGGGCCAGGTTCATGCATGTCCTGTCATATCTTGCATTTTGCATCCCGCATCGCATCCCGCATAGCATATCATCATTTCATCTTATTGCTTGGTCTTGCACGTGGTTGATTGTATCCTTGTTGCTTGTTTGTCTTGTTTGGGTAGAGACGGGAGACGAGTTCGCTACCGAGGAGCCCGTTGAGTTTGCTTGTGAGGATCCAGTCAACTCTGACAACTGTGCAGGCAAGATGATCATACCCTCGAAATCACTACTATCTTTGCTATGCTAGTTTGCTCGCTCTTGCTATGCCAATGCTACGATGCCTACCTTTTGCTTTTCAGCCTCCCAATTGCCATGTTGAAACTCTAACCCACCATGTCCTAGCAAACCGTTGATTGGCTATGTTACCGCTTTGCTCAGCCCCTCTTATAGCGTTGCTAGTTGCAGGTGAAGATTGGAGGCCGTTCCTTGTTGGAACATCTTTTATTTACTTGTTGGGATATCATTATATTGCCATGTTATTTTAATGCATCTATACACTTGGTAAAGAGTGGAAGGCTCGGCCTCTTGCCTAGTGTTTTGTTCCACTCTTGCCGCCCTAGTTTCCGTCATATCGGTGTTATGTTCCCGGATTTTGCGTTCCTTACGCGGTTGGGTTATAATGGGAACCCCTTGATATTTCGCCTTGATTAAAGCTTGTCCAGCAATGCCCAACCTTGGTTTTACCATTTGCCACCTAGCCTTTTCCTTTCCCTTGGGTTCTGCAGACTCAAGGGTCATCTTATTTTAACCCCCCCGGGCCAGTGCTCCTCTGAGTGTTGGTCCAAACCGTCAGCCGCTGGTGGCTACCAGGGGCAACTCTGGGCTGGCCTACTGGAAGTTTAGACAATCTGAGTGTGCCCTGAGAAAGAGATATGTGCAGCTCCTATCAGGATTTGTCGGCACATTCGGGCGGTGTTGCTGGTCTTGTTTTAACCTGTCGAAGTGTCTTGAGTTACCGAGATACCGAGTCTGATCGGAACGTCTTGGGAGGAGGTCTATTCCTTCGTTGACCGTGAGAGCTTGTCATGGGCTAAGTTGGGACTCCCCTACAGGGACTGAACTTTCGAAAGCCGTGCCCGCAGTTATGGGCAGATGGGAATTTGTTAATGTCCGGTTGTAGATAACTTAAACCTTAATTTAATTAAAATGAATCAACTGAGTGTGTTACCGTGATGGCCCCTTTCCGGCGGAGTCCGGGAAGTGGACACGGTGTTGGAGTTATGCTTGCACAGGTCGTTCTTCTAGATTCTCGGTCACGCTTTGCCTCCTCTTCTCGCTCTCCTTTGCGTATAAGTTAGCCACCATATATGCTAGTCGCTTGCTGCAGCTCCACTTATTTTACCTTACCCTTCCTATAAGCTTAAATAGTCTTGATCGCGAGGGTGCGAGATTGCTGAGTCCCTGTGACTCACAGATTCTGTAACTCCAGATGCAGGTCCAGGTGATTCCGCTCCAGGTGACGAGTACGAGCTCAAGTGGGAGTTCGACGAGGACTCTCAGCGTTACTACGTGTCTTTTCCTGATGATCAGTAGTGGTGCCTAGTTGGGGTTCAATTCAGGGTCTTGTCGCTAGTTGGGTTTTCTTCTATTTTGGCGCCGTAGTCGGGCCATGAGTGTTTGTATGATGGATGTTATTTATGTACTTTGATGTGACGTGGCGAGTGTAAGCCAACTATGTATCTCCCCCTTTTTATTATATATTACATGGGATGTTGTAATTATTGCCTGACTTGCGACATTGCTTTCAATGCGGTTATGTCTCTAAGTCGTGCCTCGACACGTGGGAGCTATAGCCGCATCGAGGGCGTTACAAGTTGGTAATCAGAGCCTTCCCCGACCTTAGGAGCCCCATTGCTTGATCGTCTTAGCAGCCGAGTTGTGTCTAGAAAAATGTTTTGAGTCACTTAGGAATTATATATCGGAGAGCTTAGGAATTCTTTTTACTTCCCAGTCTCCTCGTCGCTCTGGTAAGGCATCCTGACGTAGAGTTTTGACTCTTCTCTTCTCAAATTTCACTAAAAAAATTTAGGATCACGCGAGTATCTTGGAATCGTTCCGATGGCTTATGATGAGAACATTGTCTTGGTGCCTCCTGTCAGGGGTTTAGTGGAAGTGTCCCGGGGAGTTGAGCTCTGAGGTGTTGTCATCATAATTTTATCGTTGCAATTCTGGAATACTTGAGATATGTTCGCCGACATCGAAAACCTCGACGCCACCCAGTACTGGGGCGGGAGTTCGGGAGTATTGCCATAACTTGTATAACGGATGCTTTTCGAAGGTTGAGGTAGATGGATTCCGAAGGTTTCTTGGTTATGTGTTGAAGGATGGATATAGATGGATGTAGGATTTGCTAGTTTTGGTGAGATATTATGCTTCCCCTGTATCCCCAACACCTGATTGCATAAGCGGAAAAGTTCGGGAGTTTCATAGGTGGGAATTCTAGTAGCTCTAGTTCTTCTTCCACGGATATTGGTTTGAGATTGGGATTTCTTACCGATTATTCATTCTTGATCCGTACCTTGTTGATTTATTTCTCTACCTTAATTCTACGTGGCTTCTCAATTTATGGATATGTGACCATTTGAAGAGGAATGCATTCGTTCATTTTGTTCGGATGTGAAGACTATATGTTGCAATTTTCATTCTGTTGGATTCAGCTTCAATATTTATCTATCAATGTGCTAATGGTGGTCAACCTCTTCAGGATGGCTCCCGCTAAGAGCACCAGTCAGAACCAGAATCAAGATCCGCCACCGCCTCCACCTCATCCAGAGGCATGGCAAGCTGTGATGGCCGCAACCAATGCAAACACTCAGCTGATCATGCAAATTCTTCAAGAGTGCAATCAAGGCAGTCAAGGGAATCAAGGCAGCAGTCAGAGTCACTTTGCTACACTCAACCAGTTCCTTGCTAACGGGCCAAAGACTTTTAGCAATTGCGTTGAGGCAACCGATGCTGATGATTGGCTTGTGGATCTGTGTAAGCATTTCGAGTGCAATAACGTCAGGCCTGAGGACTTTGTCAAGTTCGCTTCCTTCCAACTCAAAGATCAAGCTACAGAATGGTTCCAGCAGTACAAGGATTCCAGAGGTGGACGTGTTATCACTTGGGATGATTTCCGTCGAGATTTCCGAGCTCATCATATTCCGCATAGTGTGGTTGAAAGCAAGCTTGAGGAATTCCGCAATCTGAAGCAAGGCTCTTTGTCTGTCTATGACTACAACAAATTGTTCCAGAAGCTTGCCCGCTTTGCCAAGCAGGACGTGCCTGATGAGAAGAGCATGATATATCAGTTCAGGGGTGGTCTCAGAGAAGATATTCAGCTCGCTCTTGTTCACTTTGAGCCCTTGAGATACGATGAGTTCTACAACATGGCACTGAAGCAAGAGGCTGCTCAGTTGAGGTGTGATGCTTCCAGGAAGCGAGTCAGAGATGTTACTCCTTCTTCCTCTACTCAAGTGGCCAAGCAGCAGAAGTTTCGGCTTCCTCCTCCTCCGTTCCGTCAGCCGTATCAGCAGAAGAGCAAAGGTGGCAGTGGTTCTTCCCACCCACCCAACCCAGGCTTTCAGAACAAGACTTCGTCTCAACCTCCAAGATCGAGTGCTCCGTATCACTGTCCACTTTCAGAGGTCACGTGCAACAACTGCCAACAGCAGGATCACTATGCCAACAAGTGTTTCAACTAGAGGCGTCTTCCTCCTCCTCCTCCTGTCAGATCGGCAAGTACAGCTGTGGTCAAGCATAACCCCAAGTACGCCAAGGTCAACATGGTGAATGCAGCCCAGGCAGAGGACTCGTCAGATGTGATCATGGGTAACCTTCCTGTTAACGATGTTCCTGCAAAAGTTCTTTTTGACACGGGTGCATCGCATTGCTTCATTTCCAGACCTTTTGCATCTACGCATGGGTGGTTTTCTCAAGTTATGCATAAGCCATTAGCAGTCGTCTCTCCGGGTAGATGCTTGCTTGCTAACTACAAAGTTCCGGATATTTCTATCTCGATTGGTGATTTCAAGTTTCTGGCTTCCCCAATGATCCTTGGTAACTCGGATATTCATCTTATTCTCGGGATGGATTGGCTTTCTAAGCACAAGGCTTAGCTTGATTGTGCAGCCAGGCAGATTCAATTGACTCATTCGTCTGAGGATGTAATTGTCTTTGCCGCTCGGGATAATACTATCCGTCTATTTTCTCTCAATGAGAAGGGTGAATTGGATGCCATCTCTCAAATTCCAGTCGTTTGCGAATATCAAGACGTCTTTCCAGAAGAGCTCCCAGGAATGCCTCCGCACCGGCCAGTTGAATTCGTTATTGAACTTGAGCCTGGCACAGAACCAGTGTGCAAACGTCCTTACAAGCTCGGACCTGAAGAGTTGAAGGAGCTGAAGAAGCAACTCGATGAGCAAGAAAGAATGGGTCTTATCCGGCCTAGTTCCTCTCCGTGGGGTTGTGGTGTTCTTTTTGTGAAGAAGAAGGATGGAACGGACCGACTTTGTGTTGATTACCGTCCAGTGAACAAGAAGACCATCAAGAACAAATACCCACTTCCCAACATTAATGAGTTGTTCGAACAACTCAAAGGTGCCCAAGTATTCTCCAAGCTTGATCTCCGTATGGGTTTGTAAGTGCATCTAGTGCCACCCCTAGTTGGTTTTGGAGTATTGACGACAAACCTAGTTGAGGGACTAACGTGTTTGTGAGAATTGCAGGAAAACACAGGTAGAAGTCCCTCATTGATTCGGTTTTATTACCAGAGATGACCCCTAAAAATGTATGAAGACATTGAAGACAATGGTGGTTTATGAAGATATTCATATTGAAGACAATGACATGAGAAGACTCCCTATGAAGCTTATGGAACTCGAAGACTTAGATCCTTCGTAGTTTTATTTCATTTATGTTGTGTCATAGGAATCACCGTACTGTTAAGTGGGGTCCAAGAGAACCAGTCAGAATGACTGAAGTGATGCCTAATTAAAATCCTATGTCTTCGAGCGAATACTTTGAGAGAAAATCTTGTCCAGAGTCAGACAAGTCAGCTTTACTTGTAGCCCAAGTAAAGTTGCCGTGTGAGTTCAAAATTCGACCGTTGGTACACGTGTCAGTTCCTTAGTGACCCAGGGTCATATCGGACAGATCAGGTCGGGTTGCCAAGTGGCTATAAATAGTCCACCCCCCACAACCATAAACGGTTGGCTGCTCAGATTTCAGTGCACGGCTTTTGTCGTTTGAGAGCAACCCACCTCGAAGCCTTTGAGAGAAAAATTCCTAGTGAGGAGAAAATACCTAACCACCCAGAGCCAGAGTAAATTGGGCATCACTTAAGTCTTCGTGTCTGTGTGATTTGAAGACTTATTACACTTGAGGACTGTGCATCCTCCAGACGGTTAGGCGTCGCGTCTGAGCATCCAAGAGAAATTGTGGATTGCCAGTGAACGAAGTCTGTGAAGGTTTGGGAGTCTACCTTGAAGACTTACCTGAGTGATTGCGCGAGGTCTGTGTGACCTTAGCTCAAGGAGAAAACGGTGAGGATTGGGTGTCATGGACTAAGTGTCCTTGACTGGGTGTCCGGGACTGTGTGTCCTTTGGTTTAAATACCTAGCCGCTCCAACCAGACGTACAGTTGTCACAGCAACTGGAACTGGTCCAACAAATCATTGTCTTCAACGTATCACTGGTTTCATCTTCACTTCCTTTTACTTACAGTTATTCATTGTGAAGCCATTGCATGCTTGCTTTATCTTTTGTCTTCACAACATGAATGTATGATCTGTTTGGCTTCATAACTTCTTCCTACCTGATCCTTATTACACTGAAGCTGTTTGTCATTGCGCTTTCACTCTATTGAATACATGACCATGGCTGGCCTAGTGTAATCTAACTTCCGCTGCATAGTAATAGGCATAATCTTCACTGTTTGTCTTCATAACTCTCACGTTTTGAAGACTTTCATAAAAATCGCCTATTCACCCCCCCCCTCTATTCGATATAACGCACTTTCAATTGGTATCAGAGCGAGGTGCTCCCTTGTTCTGTGTGATTCGGTTTAACCACCTGGAGTTTTAGCTATGTCGACTGCAGGGATAATCAAAGTCTCCGCTGCTTGCCCCGTCTTCGATGGAACTGAATATCCCTACTGGAAGAATAAGATGCGCATGCATCTTGAAGCCATTGACGTCGACCTATGGTATGTTGTCGAAAACGGCGTTCCCAAGGCTGGAGAAGGTGTCACTGCTGCTGATGTCAAGAAGTTCGTTCAACTGGACTCTACTGCCAAGAATATCATCTGTGGTCATCTGACCAAAGGACAGTATGGCCGTGTGAGTGCCTTGAAGACATCCAAACTGGTCTGGGACTGGCTCTCCAAAGTTAATGAAGGCATATCAACCCAGAGAGATCAAAGAATCAGTGTCCTTCGCAATCTCTTCAACCACTTCAAGCGAAATGACAATGAGAATGTCCAGCACACCTTTGATCGGCTCACTGACATCACAAATGAGCTTCAAGCCCTCGGCGCTACTGAGATCACCAAACATGAAATCATCAAGACGCTGCTGAGATCACTTGATAGTTCGTTTGACATTCTGGCCCTGATGATTCAAGAACGTCCTGATTTCAAGACACTCGATCCGCCTGACATACTTGAGAGGCTCAACACACATGAGTTTCAGCTTTCTGAGAAAAGAGATATCTACGGTCCAAACTATGGGCGAACTCGTGCTTTGAAGGCAAAAGCTGTCTCCTCATCTGAAGAAGAATCTGACTGCAGTTCTGATGATCCTGAAGACATTGGAAGAGAACTTGCAATGCTAGTGAAGAAGTTCCAAAAATTCACCAAGAAGAAAGGCTTCAGAAAATCTTCACGATCAAGCTCAAGGAATGATGAAGTTTCTGCTCATGACTACAAGAAGAAAACATGTCACAGGTGCAAGAAAACTGGACACTTCATTTCTGAGTGTCCACAATGGGACAATGAGAACAGAAGGAAGAAGAAGAGCAAAGAATATGATTCTGACGACAAGAAAAAGAAGAAATACTCAAAGTCTTCTTCCAAGTCTTCATCAAAGTCTTCATCACACAAGAAGAGCTCTTCTGGCAAGGCACGTGCGTTTGTTGGCAAGGAGATGGATTCAGAGGAGGAGTCCGCATCTGAGGAGGCAGAGGTGGAATCTGAGGAGGAGTCTGATTCTGGCATTGCGAGTCTGGCTACAGCATACGTCGCCAAGTCCATCTTCAACACTGAAGACAATAACTGCATCACCGACACCGACGCAAATGACAAGAACGACTCCACTCCTACCTATTGCTTCATGGCACGCGGTGCCAAGGGACAGGTCTCCAGCACAAAAACAAAATCTTCTGATGCTATTGCTGGGGACCATAAAAATCTTGTGGGGCGCAAGATAAACTGCCCAAATGGCATCATTATGTACTTCGTTCCTGAATCGCATGCTACTCTCCCCATTAGTCCTAATCTGGATCTAAGTTTTCATAACCCACTGGTTCGTCAAATGTTTATGCTTCACAACACTCTTCGTGAAGCCTATCCCCCTAACTGCACTATAGGGTACGACACCAGCGACTTCAAAGTCTTCAGAATGGATTATTGACAGTGGGTGTACAAATCACATGACTGGTAGAAGAAGCCTTTTTATGGACTCGACTTTACGTCCATCCGACAAGAGCCACATTACATTCGCTGACACTGGTAAAAGTAAGGTATTGGGTCTAGGTAGAGTTGCAATCTCAAAGGATCAACACATGGATAAAGTCATGCTTGTTGAATCCCTTGGCTTCAACTTAATGTTTGTCTCAATGCTTTGCGATTTGAATATGATTGTAATGTTTGGCAAATATCGCTGCCTGGTGCTAATGGAATCTGACAAATCTCTAGTGTTTGAAGGGTATAGGAAAGGTGATTTGTATGTGGTAGATTTCTCAGCAGGACCAAAACTTGCAGTATGTCTTCTTGTAAAAGCTTCAGAATGCTGGCTTTGGCATCGAAGGCTTGGGCATGCTGGCATGAGGAACCTCCACACCCTTGCGAAGAAAAAGCACGTCATAGGCATCGAGGGCGTCAAGTTCAAGAAAGATCACTTATGCGGTGCCTGTGAAGCAGGGAAGATGACAAGGGCAAAACATCCTTCGAAGACAATCATGACCACTACTCAACCCTTCGAACTGCTTCACATGGATCTTTTCGGTCCCACTCACTACTCAACTTTTACTACTTCTGCTTGCCTCTATGGCTTCGTAATTGTTGATGATTATTCTAGATATACTTGGGTGCACATAATCCTTTACAAGACTGAAGTGCAGGATGTCTTTAGACGCTTCGCAAATCGAGCTATGAACAATTTTGGCACCAAGATAAAGCACATCAGAAGTGACAATGGCACTGAATTCAAGAACACTGGCCTTGATACATATCTGGATACCTTGGGCATCACACATGAATTCTCAGCTCCATACATGCCACAGCAGAATGGCGTCGTCGAACGCAAGAACAGAACACTCATTGAGATGGCCAGAACAATGCTAGATGAATACAAGACTCCAAGAAAATTCTGGACTGAAGCCATTGATATTGCATGCCATACAATCAATCGTGTTTATATTCACAAGCTTCTGAACAAGACTTCTTATGAACTCCTAACTGGCAAGAAGCCAAATGTCAGTTACTTCAGAGTATTTGGCGCAAAATGCTGGATCAAGGACCCACACCACACCTCAAAGTTTGCACCAAAAGCACATGAAGGCTTCATGCTTGGATATGGAAAGGATTCGCACTCCTACAGAGTCTTCAATCTCTTCCACTACAAAGTGGTTGAAACAGTGGATGTGCGATTTGATGAAACCAATGGATCACAAAGAGAGCAATTGCCAAATGTGCTAGATGAAGTTCCAGCAAATGAATCAATCAAGCTTATGGGAACTGGAGAAATTGTACCTTCTGAAGCTCATCCTGAAGAAGAACTTATCATCTCAGCACCTGATCCACATGAAGACAATGCTCAGCCTGAAGATATACCTTCAAATGACCACATAGATCAGCAAGAGCAAAGTCTTCGCCCCACACACCCTCGTGTTGCAAATGAAGTACAAATTGACAAAATACTTGACAGCATCAATGCACCTGGTCCACTCACTCGTTCAAGGGAAACTCATCTAACAAACTTCTGTGGGAATTTCGCATTCGTCTCAATATCAGAACCCAAGAAAGTTGAAGAAGCCTTCATGGAACCTGAATGGATTCAAGCTATGCAAGAAGAGCTTCAACAGTTTGAGCTGAATAATGTATGGGAACTGGTTAAGCGTCCTGATCCACGGAAGCACAACATAATAGGCACCAAATGGATATACCGCAACAAGCAAGATGAGCATGGTCAAGTTGTCAGAAACAAAGCTCGTCTCGTTGCTCAAGGATATACTCAAGTGGAGGGCATTGACTTCGATGAAACATTTGCTCCTGTGGCTAGGCTTGAAGCCATACGCATGCTGCTGGCCTATGCAAATCATCATAACATACTTCTCTATCAGATGGATGTGAAAAGTGCCTTTCTCAATGGCAAGATTGAAGAAGAAGTGTATGTTGCACAACCACCTGGCTTTGAAAATCCAAAACATCCTGATATGGTATACAAGCTCAACAAGGCACTGTATGGCCTCAAACAAGCCCCTAGGGCCTGGTATGATACACTCAAGTACTTTCTGAAAAGCAAAGGCTTCATACCTGGTTCCCTGGATCCCACTCTTTTCACGAAGACATATGATGGTGAACTGTTTGTGTGCCAAATATATGTGGATGACATTATCTTCGGCTGCACCAATCAGAAGTATAGTGAAGAGTTTGGATATATGATGCAAGAGCAATATCAGATGTCCATGATGGGGGAGCTGAAGTTCTTCCTCGGTCTTCAAATACGGCAACAATGCAACGGCATCTTCATATCTCAAGAGAAATATCTTAAAGAGTGCCTGAAGAAGTTCGGTATGCAAGACTGCAAAGGCTTCACAACACCAATGCCAGCCAAGCATCATCTGGGTCCCGACGACAATGGTAAAGAGTTCGATCAAAAGGTATACTACTCCATGATTGGGTCTTTGCTTTATTTATGTGTATCTAGGCCAGATATCATGCTTAGTGTTTGCATGTGTGCTCGATTTCAAGCGACACCAAAGGAGTCGCATCACTTAGCTGTGAAGCGAATTCTTCGATATTTGGCTCACACCCCAACTCTAGGATTATGGTATCCAAAGGGCTCAGAGTTTGATTTGGTTGGATTTTCGGATGCTGATTATGCTGGTGACAAAGTTGATCGCAAGTCTACATCACGCACATGTCACTTTCTGGGACGATCACTTGTATGTTGGTCTTCAAAGAAGCAGAACTGTGTATCACTCTCCACTACTGAATCTGAATACATTGCTGCTGGATCTTGCTGCGCTCAGCTTCTGTGGATGAAGCAAACACTCAAGGATTATGGCATTCATCTGAGGCAAGTGCCACTTTACTGCGACAACGAAAGCGCCATCAAGATTGCCAACAACCCAGTTCAGCACTCGAAGACAAAGCACATTGAAATTCGTCATCACTTTCTCAGAGATCATGTTGTGAAGGAAGACATTGATATCATACACGTCAACACTGAAGAGCAATTGGCAGATATCTTCACAAAGCCCTTGGATGAGAAGAGATTTTGCAAGTTACGGTGTGAGCTAAATATCTTGGAATCCTCAAATGTCCTGTGATCGGGCACACATCCTAACACTTAAGCATATTGATGACTTAGATGTGCAACGCACGAAGTAGCTTATATCTTCAAACAATGAAGACATACATTCTAAGTGTGAATACATTGATGTGGAATTTGACTTCGGAGCGCCACGATAATTGTGCGCCGTGTCTGGGTCTAATACTTCCTATACGGTGGGTAACGCCACCACCAAACGTTCCATTTTGAAGTGTTTCTCTCATGGCGTTACCTCTCAATGTCTTCACATTTGGTTTGGCTTCATTCTCAATATGTCTTCATGATTATCTTCACTGCGTTGATTATATGGATATATATGTACTGATGTTCTGTCCTCTACAGCATTCACTTATAGTTATGTCTTCTTGGTTGAATCTTTTAAACTAAGTGAATGTGATCGGACCCTAACCTCTCTATGCTTTCTATCTCAAACTCTATCTCTCCAAGTCATATGCATTCTGTTGAAACTGTCAAATGTCTTCACTGTGTCCTTGTCAGCTGAAGACATAGTCACAACCATAAAAGTCCGTTTTTAATGCTCATTCCTCCACATAAGATCCGGAGAAGCAGGAACGACCGCCCGACAATTTAGGCGTGCGTGGGACGTGGAACAAATCCCAATCTTCCTCTAACTGGCCACGCGTGCCTCAAATGCGAACCGCCAGGGGTACCTGCGTAATAGCGCAGTGCCGCCTCTATCCCTATAAATACACGATTCACTGCGGTCATTATCTCCTTCTTCCACCCTCGCACGAACCCTAGCGCCACCGCTAGCACTCGACGACGCCGGCGACGAAGCGCTTCACTGCCGCAACCTCTCCGACGCCGTTTTCACGCCGACAGCGGACATCGCTCTCTCCGCCGTCGCCGTAAGTGTCTTCCGTCGCCAAGTTAGGGCACGGAGGATCGAACTGCTCGACCTCAACTCTCACTTCGTCTAGCAGTTCCAAGTGTGGTAAATAAAACCTCTTTTTACAGCCTCTTTTGATCCCATAGTTCCGTCACTTTCTGCCATAAGGAGTTTCTCTTCACATCAGTTAGTTATCTCGCTACATCTCATGACATGCCTAGTATATTCACTTGTGCTTCATAAGGTAGTTAGATTCCTCACTTGCACTGATCTATGGGTTCGTATAAATCTGGAACCAACTTCTTATCTATGAGTGAATGTCTTCTCACAATGAGGTCTATGTCTTCTAAACCGATTTATCTTCAAAATCTTCTGAGAATGCATATGACCTCTTCCCCTTCCCTCGCACCTTAATGCTGTCACAGGTACATGTCCGTGGGAGAATCCTTTGGTTCTCATAGTCTGCATTCATTTGCAGAGTACTTGCAGCATCACATCAACTCTCCTGAAGCCAGTTCTTGCAAAAGGAAGCCTTTGAAGCCTTTGAACATCTTGAAGCCTTCCAAGTTATTCATGGCTTCAGAAACAGCAGCAAGGAAGGGAGGCAGACAGCGACGTGGTGAAACGTCCAAAGATCTGCCTGATGAATTGGCAGAGATGTACAAAACTGATCCTGAAGAAAGCTATGGTCAGCGCAAGACACGAATCCAATGGATTCGAAGATATTGGGCAGAGCAATGGTTCCACTACCGCTTTGTCACTCAGGAATATGCGGAGAAGTGCGCCATCAAGATACCGTGGGGAGACGTACTATACAAAAATCTCGTACCCAGGTCCAGAGTCGAAGCCATTGCTCAAGGCTTCTATCCATGCATGGTGAGAGGACCACAGCCAGCTGAAGCACATCTGTCATCACTTCTCTGGTGCCACGATGATAATCTCTTCAAGCGCAACTTTCAGTTTGCACAACAATCAGCGAAGATAAATAAGATGAAATTTGGGCTTGACTTCAACCCTGGTCCCTCCTCACCAAGCGCAGATGGCACACGCGACGCCGATCCCAATATCATCGGGCCGTATGCCAATCTTGCAGGCCTCATCACTCGCATCCTAGTCCAAGGGACTGCTGTGAATGAACCTCCAGCAGATACTGAGTCAGATGACGCCCCTGCTGCGCCGAAGCCGAAGCAGAAGAAGCCAAAAGCTTCAAAGCCAGCCGCTTCTCCCAAGATCGCAAGAGTGAAGCCTTTAGCAACTGCACCTCCTGAAGCCAGTGTGCAGTCAGAAGGCTTATCACGAGTGTCCAAGCCCCAAGAAGCCAAGAAGCCTCAGCCACACACAGGCAAAGAGCTCACAGCTGCTGACATTCTGCGCTGCGAAGCCATTGATCTCTCAAGCGATGAAGATCTTGGAGATGATGCTCTTGAGCAGCTCATCAAGAGCAAGGAGGAGGCTGAAATCTTCAACAATCTGCGTCTGTTTGATGTCGCCATCATCCACAACTTCATCGATGAATGGTTTGCCTCACCGGACATCAGCTTCAACGATCTGCAGCTGCCCATAGGCCTCAGCGTTGCCTTTCAAGGTGCAATTGCTTCAGAACTTGCAATAGCCCAGCGAATTGTAGAACTGAAGCAGAAAATTGATTATGAAAAGGCTCAGTTCAAGAAGCACGTGGCCAAGCTCAGCGTGCAAGAAGTGAAAAACTTCAAGATCATGTTGCACGAGCTGAAAGAGAACTTTCTGAAGACGCGTGCTGAAGCTCAAGGCTCGCGAGAGCGCATGAAGACTTTGGCTGATCGCTGCGTGCAGGCCTACAATGAGGCAGAGAAGCGCAAGGCACTTGGGCGTCCCGGCATTGACCCCAGGATGGCCGTGAAGAAGAAAAAGAAGGCTGATGTGCCTGAACCTGAAGCGCCAAGGTCAGAAACTGCTCCGATTGTCTTCCCCGCTGCAACGACTGGCTCGAAGCCAAAGAGTCGATCAACTGCCTCACAGCACAAGAAGACACGGACTGCAGAGGCTGAAGCTAAGAAGAGAAAACATTCTGAAGCCTCTCCTCCTGAACCCATCATCAAGAAGCGCAAGACCAAGAATCTCGGGCTGCTCCCACAGAGCCCTTGACAGTTGAACCCCTCTCCGTCCGCTATCCTGACGCAGATCGTCAGTTGACTATGCATGAACCCAACGCTGAAGACATTCCAGCAGACGAACCCAACGCTGCTGAAGACATTGGTCTCCAAGACAATGTGCAAGGTGATGCAGCCCTTCCTCAGCTTGAGACAAGCGAACTGATCAGTATTGGTCGTCCATTGATGCCAATCACACAAGATGCATCGTGGGCAGATCGCCCATAGGAGGAAGATGAGCCACAACCCACTACAACTCCACCGGCGCCTACATTCCGTAGGCTTCGCAAAGGGCCAAGGGCTCAGGTTGCTGACGACATTCCGGCTGCATCAGCCGAAGAGCATGCAGAGATACCACAAGCCCCAACTCCCCCACACCAACAAGAAGCAGTTCTCCAGGAGAACGTGCCTGAGTCTGCAAATGTTGAGGCTGCCACAAACAACGCCGAAGCAAATGTGGAGCCCAACCCAACAATAGCTTCAGAAGACAATGAAGCTACTACTCCTGAACATTCTATGCCTGAGTCTGCTGTCGGACCACAATTCAACTATCATATTGCGTACAGACCCCAGGTCCAGAAGCCGATCCCACGACTACCATGGTTCCTTCAACATCAACGGCTTCAGGGCAGATAACACATTTTTTGACCGCTCCAAGAACCCTTATTCAAGGGAACGGATTGTATCAGATAGGTTCTGGAGCCATCAACAGCGCAGCTATTATTCATGCATCCTCTACAACCAAGGCCGCATCTTTCCTCACAAGCGCCTTGAGGTTGAAGTTGTTGCTGGTCTGCCTGGTCTGGAAGAAGCACTGGATTGCTTCAAGCAAGTGGGTTTGCTGCCATTTATCACTGATGAAGAGCACTGGAACAAAGAGCTTCTGCTCCAGTTCTATGCCACTTTGCATATCAAAGGCTATAACAGAGATCCGAAGACATGGATTCTGGAGTGGATCACAGGCAATATCCATCATGAAGCCAATGCTTTCGACCTAATTGAGCTTACCGGCCTTCCCACTCCTGGCGAATTCTTTGAAGAAGGGTGCCAACTCCATGCTGAAGCAATTGAGAGCATATTTCAGCGTCCTGAGCCAGATATGAGTCAGATGCTCTCAATAATGAAGCCACTGCCTCCTAATGCACCCTATCCAACTAGGTTCTTCGTTGAAGACTTAGAGTACCTGCCCAGAACAATATATCACATCATAAGGCGGACTCTATGGCCTGTAAAGGGACACTCTCGATATGCAACAATTGATGCTGCAATGAAGACTCTCATCTTCTGCATTCTTCATGGCAAATGCTTCAATGCACAGGACCTCTTCATCCGTCACTTTGCAGCGTCTGCCTCAGAACTGTTTGGATTAAAGTTCTATGCTCCTTGGGTTATGAGGCTGATCAAGCTTCACTCTGCAATCTCCTATCAACCCTCAGCCCGCAACCATAGGATATTTTTGCCAGATGTGGACACATCTGCTGAAGCAATATATCCAGAGCCTGGCAAGCAACCATTAAGTCTTCAAAATGCAGAACACCAGAGCTTCACTCAAAATATTGAAGGTGTTGAAGCTCTCTCCCGAGTGTATCCAATGGCTGGCACCATACGTGCCCCTGCATCAACTGAAGCCACTGACAGCACAGCTGCCAAGAGACCCAAGAAGCGCGCTCGAGCACTCAATGACCGAGAGCTTCTTGTGGCTCTTCACCAAAATCAAGATAGGCATCACGACTAGCTCAAACGGCAGATGATAAGCATCATGCAAGACGTCAATCGCATCAGAAATCTGGCAACCAAGAATGCATTTGTCGCACACGAGACCTGTCGCCGCACTTGGAAAGGCCTCACCATGATGAGCAATGAAGCTGAACTGCAATAGGATGGCTTCAGAGAGAGATTCCAATTTGACTCCACGCCTCCAAGAAGAGCTGTGATGCGAAGCACACCATCACTTGAAGAGTCAGAATTCTCTTCTTCTGCTGCCGCCGTGTCTGCCCGGATTATTGAAGAAGACGACGACGCGACATCATCTCCACCTGCTTCAACACACGTCGAATCTGCACCAAGCTCATCTACACCGCCACCAAACCACTCCACCGATCCTGCTGCGCCTGGGAACGCGTAGAAAACTCTATGTCTTCAAACCTTTTTGGTCATCACTGACAAAAGGGGGAGAAGCATGATGTTTATAGTCTTCAAGCGGGTCACTTTGGGCGGGTGCCTTTATATTTTGCTACATTTTGCTTCGTGCTTACAACTCCCGTTTTTGCTACATTTGCTTCTTTGAGTTGTAACACTTAGCCTTAATGGCCGTCTGCTACCTGTTTGTCACTCCGTTTTGCGAAGATAAATTCCGCATGTGCGACGATAAATTCCGCACTCATCTCTTACTGCAGACGTCCATTTTCCATTATGCATGTCATTATCTTCATATACTTTCACATGCATAGTGGACTGTCATCATAAGTTGAAGTGGATCTCCACAAGTACAACCTGCCATGTGCATTTGCATTCAAAAGGCAAATTACTTATATGCACATCTTCAGGGGGAGCCCTTGCAACTTATGAAGACAAATTCCTTTAGTATTTCACAAATTATGTTCCCCGTTGAAAACTTCAACTAGTTTGTCATCAATCACCAAAAAGGGGGAGATTGTAAGTGCATCTAGTGCCACCCCTAGTTGGTTTTGGAGTATTGACGACAAACCTAGTTGAGGGACTAACGTGTTTGTGAGAATTGCAGGAAAACACAGGTAGAAGTCCCTCATTGATTCGGTTTTATTACCAGAGATGACCCCTAAAAATGTACGAAGACATTGAAGACAATGGTGGTTTATGAAGATATTCATATTGAAGACAATGACATGAGAAGACTCCCTATGAAGCTTATGGAACTCGAAGACTTAGATCCTTCGTAGTTTTATTTCATTTATGTTGTGTCATAGGAATCACCGTACTGTTAAGTGGGGTCCAAGAGAACCAGTCAGAATGACTGAAGTGATGCCTAATTAAAATCCTATGTCTTTGAGCGAAGACTTTGAGAGAAAATCTTGTCCAGAGTCAGACAAGTCAGCTTTACTTGTAGCCCAAGTAAAGTTGCCGTGTGAGTTCAAAATTCGACCGTTGGTACACGTGTCAGTTCCTTAGTGACCCAGGGTCATTTCAGACAGATCAGGTCGGGTTGCCAAGTGGCTATAAATAGTCCACCCCCCACAACCATAAACAGTTGGCTGCTCAGATTTCAGTGCACGGCTTTTGTCATTTGAGAGCAACCCACCTCGAAGCCTTTGAGAGAAAAATTCCTAGTGAGGAGAAAATCCCTAACCACCCAGAGCCAGAGTAAATTGGGCATCACTTAAGTCTTCGTGTCTGTGTGATTTGAAGACTTATTACACTTGAGGACTGTGCATCCTCCAGACGATTAGGCGTCGCGTTCTGAGCATCCAAGAGAAATTGTGGATTGCCAGTGAACGAAGTCTGTGAAGGTTTGGGAGTCTACCTTGAAGACTTACCTGAGTGATTGCGCGAGGTCTGTGTGACCTTAGCTCAAGGAGAAAACGGTGAGGACTGGGTGTCTTGGACTAAGTGTCCTTGACTGGGTGTCCGGGACTGTGTGTCCTTTGGTTTAAATACCTAGCCGCTCCAACCAGACGTACAGTTGTCACAGCAACTGGAACTGGTCCAACAAATCATTGTCTTCAACGTGTCACTGGTTTCATCTTCACTTCCTTTTACTTACAGTTATTCATTGTGAAGCCATTGCATGCTTGCTTTATCTTTTGTCTTCACAACATGAATGTATGATCTGTTTGGCTTCATAACTTCTTCCTACCTGATCCTTATTACACTGAAGCTGTTTGTCATTGCGCTTTCACTCTATTGAATATATGACCATGGCTGGCCTAGTGTAATCTAACTTCCGCTGCATAGTAATAGGCATAATCTTCACTGTTTGTCTTCATAACTCTCACGTTTTGAAGACTTTCATAAAAATCGCCTATTCACCCCCCCCCCTCTAGTCGATATAATGCACTTTCAGGGTTATCACCAGATTCGCATTCGTGAAGAAGATATTCCCAAGACAGCATTCAGAACAAGCTTTGGTTCATATGAATACACTGTCATGTCTTTTGGCCTCGCCAACGCTCCTCCGACGTTCTCTCGCATGATGAACTTCATCTTCAACGCCTACACCAATGACTTCGTTTTGGTCTATCTCGATGACATTCTGGTTTTCTCGAAGAACAAGGAAGATCATGCCAAGCACTTGCATTTGGTTCTTGATAAGCTCAGGGAACATCAGTTCTACGCCAAGTTCTCCAAGTGTGAATTTTGGCTCGATGAGGTTCTTTATCTTGGTCATATCATCTCTGCCAAGGGCATTTCCGTGAATCCCGAGAAGGTGTCCGCAATTGTGAATTGGGAACCTCCTCAGAATGTGAAGCAACTCCGCAGTTTTCTCGGTCTCGCAAGCTATTGCCGAAGATTCGTTGAAAACTTTTCTAAGATTGCGAAGCCTCTCTCAAATCTTCTTCAGAAGCACGTCAAGTACATTTGGTTTCCAGAGTGTGATATTGCTTTCAACACTTTGAAAGAGAAGTTGATCATTGCTCCAGTTCTGACTCCGCCTGATGAATCCAAGCCGTACGAGGTCTTTTGTGATGCCTCTCTCCAAGGTCTTGGCGCAGTATTGATGCAAGAGAAGAAAGTTGTTTCTTATACATCTCGCCAGCTGAAGCCTAATGAGAAGAACTACCCCACTCATGATCTCGAGTTGGCGGCAGTTGTGCATGCTCTTTTGACTTGGAGACATCTTCTATTGGGAAGAAAAGTGGACATTTTCACTGATCACAAGAGTCTCAAGTACATCTTCACTCAGCCTAATCTCAACCTCAGACAAACTCATTGGGTCAAAATGATTCAAGAGTATAATCCGAGTATCGAGTATACTCCAGGCAAGGCCAATGTGATTGCTGACGCTTTGAGCAGAAAGGCCTACTGCAACAGTCTGATTCTCAAGCCTTATCAACCCGAGCTTTGTGAAGCTTTCCGCAAACTTAATCTGCAAGTTGTTCCTCAAGGTTTCCTCGCCAACCTTCAAGTCTCTCCTACCTTAGAAGACCAGATTCGCCAAGCCCAGCTTCTTGATGCTATGGTGAAAAAGGTGAAGATGGGGATTGCCAAGAGTCAGTCCAAGTACAAGTGCTACCGCCTTGATGACAAGGACACTCTCTTCTTCGAGGATCGTATTGTTGTGCCCAAAGGTGAACTTCGTAAAGTGATCATGAACGAGGCTCACAATTCTCTCCTCTCCATCCACCCTGGGAGCACGAAGATGTATCAAGACCTCAAGCAAGCTTATTGGTGGACTCGAATGAAGCGCGAGATCGCTCAATTCGTGAATGAATGTGATGTCTGCAGAAGAGTGAAGGCAGAACACCAAAGGCCAGCAGGTCTCCTCCAACCTCTTGCCATTCCAGAATGGAAGTTTGACCACATCGAAATGGACTTCGTGACTGGGTTTCCAAAGTCCAAATGTGGCAATGATGCTATATTCGTTGTCATCGACAAACTCACCAAAGTGGCTCACTTTCTGCCTATCAAAGAGTCGATCACTGCAGCTCAATTGGCGGAACTCTATACCTCTCGCATTGTCTCTCTGCATGGTATTCCTCAAGTGATCTCTTCAGACCATGGCAGCATCTTTACCTCGAAGTTTTGGGATTCTTTTCAGAAGGCCATGGGCACCAACATCCGCTTTAGCACTGCTTTCCATCCTCAAACAAGCGGTCAAGTCGAGCGTGTCAACCAGATTCTTGAAGATATGCTCAGGGCTTGTGTGATCTCCTTTGGCATGAAGTGGGAGGATTGTCTTCCTTATGCTGAATTCTCCTATAACAATAGTTTTCAAGCAAGTTCGGGCAAGGCCCCATTTGAAATTCTGTATGGCAGGAAGTGTTGTGCCCCTCTCAACTGGTCTGAAACCGGTGAACGTCAGCTGCTGGGTAATGACTTAATCACAGAAGCAGAAGAAATGTGCAAAGTCATTCGTGATAACCTCAAAGCAGCCCAATCCCGCCAGAAGAGCTACTATGATAGTAAGTGAAAGTGCAACTATCCCTAGGTGGTTTTGGTAATTCATAACAACATATAGCTCATTGAGCTAATGCTATTCCAAGGTGATTATTCCAGGAAAGCTCAATGATTGGCATGGCATGGATGTGAAAGTGGAACCCTCAAAATGCTAAGGACAAAGGATTGGCTCAAGCTCAAAAGCTCAAGACTCTTCATTTTATATTTTAGTGATCCAAGATCACATTGAGTCCATAGGAAAAGCCAATACTATTAAGGAGGGATGAGGTGTTGCTTAATGAACCTCTTGCTTCATGTGCTTAATGATATGCTCCAAAACCCTCTACTTTCCCATATCCACATATGACCTAAATTCTAAGCCAAACTCGGTCCTACCAATTCTTCCTATCTGGCGCCACCGAGTTTCACTTGTCATTAGCCACTGCCAAACCCTAGCAATTCGGTTCTACCGATAAGGATCTCGGTCCCACCGAGATGGGGTTGCAAACTCTCTGTTTCCCTTTCTTAACTTTTCGGTCCCACCGAAAGAGCGAATCGGTCCCACCGAGATTGCAATGTAAACTCAGTGTTTCCCCTTTATAACTTTTCGGTCTCACCGAGTTCCACTCGGTCTCACCGAAAGAGCAAATCGGTCCCACCGAGTTTGCCTGACCAACTCTCTGGTTAGATAATTACCAAATTCGGTCTCACCGAGTTTGTGTAATCGGTCTCACCGAGATTATGTTATGCCCAAACCCTAACCAAATCGGTCCTACCGAGTTGCATGTCAGTCCCACCGAAATTCCTAACGGTCACTAGGTTTACTACTTCGGTCAGACCGAGTTTTCTGATTCGGTCCCACCGAGATTGGTAAATTGTGTGTAACAGTTGGATTTTGTGTGGAGGCTATATATACCCCTCCACCTCCTTCTCATTCGATGAGAGAGCCATCAGAACACACACACCATTCCTACTCATATGTTCTGAGAGAAAACCACCTACTCATGTGTTGAGATCAAGACATTCCATTCCTACCATATGAATCTTGATCTCTAGCCTTCTCAAGTTGCTTTCCACTCAAATCTTCCTTCCACCAAATCCAAATCCTATGAGAGAGAGTTAAGTGTTGGGGAGACTATCATTTGAAGCACAAGAGCAAGGAGTGCATTACCTACACACCATTTGTTACTTCTTGGAGAGTGGTGTCTCCTAGATTGGCTAGGTGTCACTTGGGAGCCTCCGACAAGATTGTGGAGTTGAACCAAGGAGTTTGTAAGGGCAAGGAGATCGCCTACTTCGTGAAGATCTACCGCTAGTGAGGCAAGTCCTTCGTGGGCGATGGCCATGGTGGGATAGACAAGGTTGCTTCTTCATGGACCCTTTGTGGGTGGTTGCTTCTTCGTGGACCCTTCGTGGGTGGAGCCCTGTGTGGACTCGCGCAACCATTGCCCTTGGGTGGAGCCCTGTGTGGACTCGCGCAACCGTTACCCTTCGTGGGTTGAAGTCTCCATCAACGTGGATGTAGGATAGCACCACCTATCCGAACCACGGGAAAAACATTCGTGTCTCCAATAGCGTTTGAATTCTCCAAACCCTTCCCTTTACATTCTTGCAAGTTGCATGCCTTACTTTCCACTGCCAATATACTCTTTGCATGCTTGCTTGAATTGTGTGATGATTGCTTGACTTATCCTAAAATAGCTAAAATCTGCCAAGAACTAAAATTGGGAAAAGGTTAAGTTTTTTATTTGGTAAAGTAGTCTAATCACCCCCCCCCTCTAGACATACTTCGATCCTACAAGTGGTATCAGAGCCTTGGTCTCCATTTGCTTGATCTCCATAGCTTTTGGTGGTCATAGCCTTGGTTTCACAACCTAGGAGAGTATGGCGTCTAGCGAGGGAAATTATCACCGTAGAGGTCCTTACTTTGATGGTACTAATTTTGCTAGTTGGAAGCATAAAATGAAAATGCATATTCTTGGACATAACCCCATCGTTTGGGCTATTGTGTGTGTTGGTTTGCAAGGTGACTTCTTTGATGGGAGAGAACCAAACCGTGAAGCTACCGCGGATGAGTTGAAGATGTTGCAATACAATGCTCAAGCTTGTGATATTCTCTTCAACGGATTGTGCCCCAAAGAATTCAACAAAATCAGCCGCCTTGAGAATGCAAAGGAAATTTGGGACACTTTGATTGATATGCACGAAGGTACCGACTCCGTCAAGGAATCCAAGTTGGATGTGCTTCAAAGCCAACTTGACAAGTTCAAGATGAAGGATGGTGAAGGTGTCGCTGAAATGTACTCTAGGCTTGCTCTCATCACAAATGATATTGCCGGCTTAGGAAGTGAAGATATGACCGATAGATTCATCATCAAGAAGATCCTAAGAGCCTTGCATGGAAAATATGATACCGTGTGCACATTGATCCAAATGATGCCCAACTACAAAGATCTCAAGCCAACGGAGGTGATTGGAAGAATTGTTGCTCATGATATGTCACTTAAGGATAAAGAGGAACTTCACAACAAATCAAGTGGTGCCTATAAAGCCTCATGTGAAGCCCCTACATCATCAAGTGAGAAACAAGACTTCAATGAAGAATTGAGCTTAATGGTGAAGAACTTCAACAAGTTCTACAAGAGTAGAAGCAAAGATAGAACCTCCAAGTCAAGGTCCTACAATGACAAAAGATCTTCTAGTCGAGAGAGAAACTGTTACAATTGTGGAAGACCTGGACACTATTCCAATGAGTGTACGGCTCCCTACAAGAGAAGAGAAGATTCTCCAAAAAGAAGAAGCAAAGGATCACCACCAAGAGAGAGAAGGAGTAGAGATGATCATTATGAACGAAGATACTTATGAATGGGTATCCGGCTCCGACTCCGAGAGCCACTCCGAGAGAAGTTATCACTCCGACTCCGAAGATACTCAAGATGAAGGTGTTGCCGGTCTAGCACTTGTGTCAACCAACTCCTACGACATATTTGACTCACCAAATGAAGGAATTGGAAGATGCTTCATGGCCAAAGGTCCTAAGGTAACACACCCCGAGTATGTTGATTTCAATAGTGATGAAGATGACTTGTTAGGTGATGATTTGCTTGGTGACAACTCTAGTGATGAATACTATGATGAAAGACCAATTAATCATGCTAATCAAGATAAAACGAGTGACAATGATAAGGAGAAGATTGAGGCTCTAACTAAAGAACTAAAAACTCTTAAGTTAGCTCATGACACTATCTTCGAAGATCACCGAGAACTTTTAAGAGCTCATGAGAAACTACGCTTTGAAAAGCTCAATCTTGAGCAAGAGCATGAGTTCTTAAAGGCAATCAATGATGATCTCCGCAAGAAAAGTTCTTCTTACATTGCCAAGCGTTTACTCTTATCCACTTACATGCCTCAAGTCAAGTCTAGTAACAAGAAAGATTCTTCCTCTAGTAGTAACAATGATCATGTTAAATCCAATATTGTTGCTTCTAGTAGTTCTCTTGATTCCACTAATGATTCTCTTAGCCAAGTTACACTTGAGCAAGAAAATAGCTTATTGAAGGGAATTATAGAGAAAGGAGTGTACAAGAGCCTTGCCGGGAGTAAGCAATTCGAGGAAATTGTGCGCAAGCAAGGAATGCACCGGAAGAATCAAGGTGTTGGTTTTGAACGAAAGTTCAATGCCAATGGAGTTGAATGGGAAGAAGATCAATACCCCAAGACGAAGTTTGTCCCTCAACTAGAGAAGTATACTTCTTTCAAGGGGACACAAGCTCAAGATGATCTTCCACCACAAGACTACGAGCAAAAAGGCAAGGACAAGCTTCAAGAGGAAATTGATGCATTTGAAGAAGCTCCAAAGACCTTAGTCAAGTGGATTCCCAATACTACTTCAAGTTCCACTACATCAAGTACGACTACAACTCCAAGGATTCCCATCAAGATGATGTGGATCCAAAAGAAGAAGAACTAGAGAGTTCTTGAGGGTGACTCCGCCAACATACTTCACTCTTATCATTTTGGCAAGAACAAGTGCAATCAACTTCCACATCTTGCACTAGTTCAAGGAGTCACAAACCCTCTTGTTGGTAAGACAAGGGACAAGGTAACCTAAAAGTTTTCATGGACATCATCTTTTGTGTGCATCACTCTATGTCTATGGATATCCTTGTTTGTTCCTTGTGGGACTAACCCATGTAGGTATTGAAAGTGCAATTCACTCAAATGGATAGCTCCAAGAGATCTACATCAACATTGAGCATCCACATCTTCAATATCTACATGAAGTCATCATCGACAAAACCCAAGGTTAGTTCATCCCTCTTAGGGGGGATATCACATCTAGGGGGAGCTTTACTCTAAGACTTGAGCTAAAGCAACTCTAAAGATGTGAACAAAACAATGCTCTATGTAAAAGTGGTAACCCCACTTGAGCTTAAACGATGAGTATGACCTACGATCAAGTGTTCTCACTTGACTCCTAAGTCAATATACTCATATATAGATGACCTAGTCATCGCAAATTACTTGACAGATGCTAGAATTGGTTGTGCATGCCTTGCCACATATTTCATTTGCCATCTTATTGTGTGAGCATGCTGATTGCATATTTTACTCATTCGAGGACATCCACTTGTTGTTTTGACTGTTTGGCTTTATCCTCTTTTGCCAAGTGGATGGACAAGAATGCCTAAGAACCTCCTCTAGCTATCTATGCTTTTTCTCGTCTCAAACTCTATTCATGCTGCATCACAAAATTTGATCAAGTCAGATTCGAACCACTCTGTGTGAGGAGCGCTCGGAGTCCCCGATTCGTCATAGACCTAAACTTCTAAAACCTCTTTATGATTCTCGGTCTGACCGATACTCCACTTTCGGTCCTACCGAGATCATTAAGTTGATCTAGGTTTTCGATCTCGGTGCAACCGATTTGAACCTTTCGGTCACACCGAGTTTCAGTAACTGCACGCAGTTATGAATCTCGGTGCCACCGAGTTGTTCCACTCGGTCACACCGATAGGGTCGGGCCATATATAGTCACGGGCAAAATTTGGAAATTTCTCCAAACCCCTTCGCCCACGCGATAGCCTGCTCTGCCCTCGAGGTCTCCGGATCGTCTTCTCGCCGCTAGCAGCCTCCTGTCGCTGGTCTTCGCCGCCGTCAACGGGAATTCTGCCCCGCCGTTGCCGCCGTAGCAAGTCCCCGCCGAATTAGGGTATGGACTTGATTTTTGTGCTATTCCTCGATCTGATTCCTAGCACATTGTGATCATACTGTTTCTAGCCACATTTGATAAACTTCTATCCAGTCAAAACGCTTATAGATTAGGTTTGATTCGAAAATTCTAGGTTTAGGTTTCCGCAGAAACCATCTCGGACCCACCGAGTTGAAAAACTCGGTCCCATCGATTTGGCTTATGCCATTGCACAAGTGAGACTCGGTCTGACCGAGAATTACTTATCGGTGTGACCAATTTTGGAACTCTGTGAAACCCTAGCAGTCTCGGTGCCACCGAACTGTGACTCGGTCCTACCGAGTTCACTAGTTTAGGTTCCAAAAACTGCTTCGGTATCACCGAGTTTGAAAATCGGTAGATCCGAGATGATTTCAGTGGGAAACTAAAACTAAGTTTTTGGATCATTATTTTTGCAAAAATCTCTGCATTTTGTGATGCTCATCCACTCTATCTCCTCTATAATCTATTCGCAGGGTCAGCAGTCAGTTTGCATCATGTCAGACCAGAGTGACAGCCAAAACTTGTCAGAGCAGCAAGTGCAGTTGAGTGAGGGCACTAGCCCCTCAAGTTCCTCAGATGATGGCAGTAGGAGCACACCCAGCAACCTGCCTAAAGCTGCCACTAGACAAAGGAAGATGAGAACCTCAGATTCTGAAGATGAGGACTATGTGGCAGAGGAAGAGGCCACTTCCAAGAGAGTTGAGCCAGCTCAAGGCTCAAAGCCAGGCCTGAAAATCAAAAGGCCAGCAGGCAGGCAGCCCATGTCAAAGGCTAGAGCCTCAACTGAGAAGCCCACTTCCCAAGAGCCAGCTGCAGCTGAGGGCAAGAAAAGGAAAGAAAGAGTGAAGAAGACTATGGCTAGAGTGCTTGGGAAGGCCTCCATCATGGTAGAAGAGGATGAGGAAGAAGAGGCAGCTGCACCAGCGCCCAAGGCAGCCAAACTTATGGGAGATGCCATAAGGTCAGGGGGAGCTACATCCAAGCCCAAGGAAGCACATAAGGCTGCATCTAAGCCTAAGAGTGCACCAAAGAGAAACACAAGAAGCATCCCAGCCACTGAGAAGAACAAGACCCCAGTGCCTGAGACTGTTGCTGAGGATCAGGAAGAGAATGTCCTTCGGAAGCTCAAGCCCAAGATCCCAGACCACAATGATGCTCATCCTGTGGCTGAGGATATGAAGCTCAGGAGAGACTCAGGGCTCAGGAAATGGAGAGAAGCAGATCCATATGCTTCTAGGAGAAGGACTGCAGTGGACTACAGGTTTCATACCAAGGAGCAGCAGGATTTCTATGAGACTGTGCTGCTAGATAAGAAGCCCATTGTCTGTGATATGCGATGGGTTGATTGGACATATATCAAGGAGAATGAGGAGCACTATCCTGGAGTGCAAGAAAGCTTCATAGCTTGTGGAGTAGCTGACTTTGTTGGGCAGAAGCTCACAAAGTGGAACGAGGAACTTATCATGCAGTTCTACTCCACAGCTCACTTTTATCCGGATGGCAGGATCACATGGATGTCAGAAGGTACAAGGTACCACTCTACTGTTGAGGAATGGGTGAAGCTAATCAATGCCCCAGAGGAGCAAGCAGATGACTTGGATATCTATGCCAAGAAGAAGATGGACCATAACTCCATGTCCAACATGTACAAGGAGATTCCGAATGAAGCACTCGACACGTTCAAGTTTGGCTCAGTGCATTATCTGCTATCAGGATTGCCTACGATCAACTGGATCCTTAGGCACACCCTTCTGCCCAAGTCTGGAGATCACAAGATGATCAGAGGTCACGCGATCAATTTGCTTCATGTTTTTGACGTGCCTCAAAAATTCAAAGTCATGAGCCTCATAGTGGAAACGATCAAAAGGACTGCGGCAGATCAGAAGAGGAGCTGTGGATATGCCCCTCAGATTCAGGAGCTCATCAACTCCAAGATGGGCACGGGCGTATATTTGTTGGATAAGGAACACCTGCCTATCCGTCCAGATTTTGAGGACAATGAAGTTGTTATGACTGAGAACGAGCCATCATCTGCCCAAGCATTTGCAAAGAAGGAGAAGGCGAAGAAGGAAAAAGCTGCCAGGATGCCTACTCAAGCGGAGGCATCTGATTACTTCTTGAAGACCAAACAAGAGCAGCTTGGTTACTTGATTGCATCCACGCTGAGAATTGAGCAAAGTCTGGCCAACCTCACTAAGAATCAGCAGAGCCTAGAGAGGATCATGGAACAGAAGTTCTATGACTTGGATGTCAAAGTAACGGAAGTTCAGTCTGCAGTGGAGCAGCTCCAGGAGGACATGAATGAGAGGAGAGGCAGGACCACGACTCATGCTTTTTCTAGAGTGCCACGAGGCCCGAGGTCGTCTGCCGTGCCAGTTGCTGACACCAGAGCCACTACTTCAGCACCAGCTTCAGCTCAAACTCCAGCGACTACTTCAACATCTACAGAATCCTTCGTCCTTGGAGTGATCCGGACTCCACCACCACCTGAAGATCAAGCCTGAGCGTCGATCTAGTGCTATGCATTTTCTAGGAACTTTTTGGTAACTTGTTGCCAAAGGGGGAGAAGATGTATAGATCATAGGCTTCGAGAGAGAGTGTTGCTTTTCTCTCTTGCTTTATTTGGTGGTTCGTCGAACCTTTTCTGCTTTTGAGTGCTTGATACTACGTCATTATTTGTGAGACATCGATGATCATGTGTTTGATCATAAGCTACACTTAATGTTTGCTTAATGCTTGCTTAAATATTCTTACCATTTTGGTGATGAGTGTGATCATTCACTATTCTTGGTGATGAGTGCATGTATTTCATTCTTATCATTTTGAGCGCTCCACCAAGAAGTATGTGACATGGAAGAGTAACCCATGACTCTAACTCTTTGTGCATTTGCAGTCCAAAGCAAATTTTAAATATGCACAAATTTAGGGGGAGCTCTTACTTATCACATACTTCTCAAAGCGACGATATACTTCATGCTTATTATCTTTTGTCGAAGCTTTGATCTATATGTTGTCATCAATTACCAAAAAGGGGGAGATTGAAAGTGCAACTATCCCTAGGTGGTTTTGGTAATTCATAACAACATATAGCTCATTGAGCTAATGCTATTCCAAGGTGATTATTCCAGGAAAGCTCAATGATTGGCATGGCATGGATGTGAAAGTGGAACCCTCAAAATGCTAAGGACAAAGGATTGGCTCAAGCTCAAAAGCTCAAGACTCTTCATTTTATATTTTAGTGATCCAAGATCACATTGAGTCCATAGGAAAAGCCAATACTATTAAGGAGGGATGAGGTGTTGCTTAATGAACCTCTTGCTTCATGTGCTTAATGATATGCTCCAAAACCCTCAACTACTTTCCCATATCCACATATGACCTAAACTCTAAGCCAAACTCGGTCCTACCGATTCTTCCTATCCGGCGCCACCGAGTTTCACTTGTCATTAGCCACTGCCAAACCCTAGCAATTCGGTTCTACCGATAAGGATCTCGGTCCCACCGAGATGGGGTTGCAAACTCTCTGTTTCCCTTTCGTAACTTTTCGGTCCCACCGAAAGAGCGAATCGGTCCCACCGAGATTGCAATGTAAACTCAGTGTTTCCCCTTTGTAACTTTTCGGTCTCACCGAGTTCCACTCGGTCTCACCGAAAGAGCAAATCGGTCCCACCGAGTTTGCCTGACCAACTCTCTGGTTAGCTAATTACCAAATTCGGTCTCACCGAGTTTGTGTAATCAGTCTCACCGAGATTACGTTATGCCCGAACCCTAACCAAATCGGTCCTACCGAGTTGCATGTCAGTCCCACCGAAATTCCTAACGGTCACTAGGTTTACTACTTCGGTCAGACCGAGTTTTCTGATTCGGTCCCACCGAGATTGGTAAATTGTGTGTAACGGTTGGATTTTGTGTGGAGGCTATATATACCCCTCCACCTCCTTCTCATTCAATGAGAGAGCCATCAGAACACACACACACCATTCCTACTCATATGTTCTGAGAGAAAACCACCTACTCATGTGTTGAGATCAAGACATTCCATTCGTACCATATGAATCTTGATCTCTAGCCTTCTCAAGTTGCTTTCCACTCAAATCTTCTTTCCACCAAATCCAAATCCTATGAGAGAGAGTTGAGTGTTGGGGAGACTATCATTTGAAGCACAAGAGCAAGGAGTGCATTACCTACACACCATTTGTTACTTCTTGGAGAGTGGTGTCTCCTAGATTGGCTAGGTGTCACTTGGGAGCCTCCGACAAGATTGTGGAGTTGAACCAAGGAGTTTGTAAGGGCAAGGAGATCGCCTACTTCGTGAAGATCTACCGCTAGTGAGGCAAGTCCTTCGTGGGCGATGGCCATGGTGGGATAGACAAGGTTGCTTCTTCGTGGACCCTTTGTGGGTGGTTGCTTCTTCGTGGACCCTTCGTGGGTGGAGCCTTGTGTGGACTCGCGCAACCG
This sequence comes from Triticum dicoccoides, assembly GCF_002162155.2. Classification (NCBI taxonomy): domain Eukaryota; kingdom Viridiplantae; phylum Streptophyta; class Magnoliopsida; order Poales; family Poaceae; genus Triticum; species Triticum dicoccoides. Next base: position 436,088,132 of record NC_041390.1, read on the forward strand.
TTGCCCTTGGGTGGAGCCCTGTGTGGACTCGCGCAACCGTTACCCTTCGTGGGTTGAAGTCTCCATCAACGTGGATGTAGGATAGCACCACCTATCCGAACCACGGGAAAAACATCCGTGTCTCCAATAGCGTTTGAATTCTCCAAACCCTTCCCTTTACATTCTTGCAAGTTGCATGCCTTACTTTCCGCTGCCAATATACTCTTTGCATGCTTGCTTGAATTGTGTGATGATTGCTTGACTTATCCTAAAATAGCTAAAATCTACCAAGAACTAAAATTGGGAAAAGGTTAAGTTTTTTATTTGGTAAAGTAGTCTAATCACCCCCCTCTAGACATACTTCGATCCTACAGTAAGCACCGTGATTTGTCCTTCGAGATCGGAGATCATGTTTACCTCCACGTCTCTCCTATGAAAGGTACTCGTCGCTTCGGTATCAAAGGGAAGCTTGCCCCCAGATACGTGGGACCTTTCAAGATTTTCAGCAAGAGAGGCGACCTCGCCTATCAAATCGAGCTTCCTTCAACCTTTGCAAATGTTCATGATGTGTTCCATGTCTCTCAGCTTCGAAAGTGCTTCAAGACTCCTGATCGCACCGTCAACTTCGAGGACATTGAGCTCCAAGAAGATCTCTCTTATCGTGAGCACCCAGTTGCTATTCTTGAAGAGACTGAACGCAAGACTCGCAACAAGTCAATCAAATTTCTCAAAGTCAAGTGGTCACACCATTCCGACCGTGAAGCTACCTGGGAACGCGAGGATCACCTGCGTTCTGAGTACTCGGAGTTCTTTCAGTCCTAGATCTCGGGACGAGATCTTTTCGTAGTGGTGGAGTGTTGTAACACCCCGGATGTAACTTTCCCTATTTGTACTCCAACTCTTGCCATTTCCGGCTTTAAGTTATATTTATTTCTCGGGTTCAGGTCTTTGTCTCCGTGTGTTGTTTTCGTTTTCATGCATCTCATATCATGTCATCATGTGCATTGCATTTGCATACGTGTTCATCTCATGCATTCGAGCATTTTCCCCGTTGTCCGTTTTGCATTCCGGCGCTTCGTTCTCCTCCGGTGGCCATTTCTAGCTTTATTTCGTGTGTGGGGTTTAAACATTTCCGGATTGGACCGAGACTTGCCAAGCGGCCTTGGTTTACTACCGGTAGACCGCCTGTCAAGTTTCGTATCATTTGGACTTCGTTTGATACTCCAACGGTTAACCGAGGGACCGAAAAGGCCTCGTGTGTGTTGCAGCCCAACACCCCTCCAATTTGGCCCAAAACCCACCAAACTCTGCTCCATGTCCTAGAGCGTTCGATCACGATCGCGTGGCCGAAAACCGCACCTCATTTGGACTCTCCTAGCTCCACTTATGCCTATAAATACACCCCCCGTTTTTCGGATCTCCTCCTCCCACGAAACCCTAAAAAGGATCCCCTCGCCGGCCGGACACGTCCGATCCGACCGGACGCATCGCCGCAGCCAATCCAGCGCCGCCACGTGTCGGGCAGACCACTTCCCCGTCGCCGCTCCCGCCGGCCCGCCCAGGCCCGAGGCGGGCCCGCTCCCGCGCCCGACCGGGCCACTCGCCGCCGTGCGCCCGAGGTCCCACGTCG